>NC_056727.1:889374573-889607073 GCF_019279795.1 Protopterus annectens | reverse complement strand
CAATGGGAATTTTAAAGACTAACTTTCTAAAATTGTTACTGTCTTATACAACATTACATCTGGTAACAAGAACTGGCTGGAGATAATAAACAAATGTGTCTTCTTATGGTCAAGAAGCGCGAGAACCTTAAGAAGGTATATTTTTCCAAGGTGTTACTTCTATTTTGTTGTGTTATAATAAAAGTTACACTTTAAGCCATTTCGTAGAAAAAAATAAGTTCTGTTAAGTAATTGGTTTCTTAAGTTGTGGAAGCGTGTAAAGCCCCAGCCCTTCATACTGTCAATGGATCCTACCCTCTTATTTCTAGAATCAGAGGCAAAGCCAACAATAATTGGGGGTAGGTTCTAACCATTACTACAACTGATTTTAAAAATCAGTAGAATAAGAAGACTTTGAAATACATTTTTCAGAAGTAAAAGAAGTCTAATGGCTGCCATTATTTATGGGCTGTAAACCACTGCCTTGTCATAGAAAAATCAAAGATCTTAGAAAGGATGATGAAAATACCCAGCTAGAATTACAGCTGTCCCTGAAAATCAGGCTCTGTTAAAGTATGGTGCTGGCATGTCATATTCTAGACCACTGTGTGAAAGAATGCATAATGTAAAAATGCTCACACCAACAACCTAAGGAGTGATGCTATGCAAATCAGCCTAGATACGAAGCACAGCAGCTATCTGGAGAACAGGTTGACAGAAAGCATTTACATAAATGCTTGTACATGTACTGACTCTAGTTATGCTAAAAGGTAGCATTAGCTTGTATTTTACAGTTATAGTTTCTAGAAATGCATATGCCAATGTCAAAAATAGGATTTGTATTGTTGTGCAAATAATGAGACTGGATGGAGATTATATTAATTAGAATAAGTAAGAGGGAAAATGCAAGAAAAATAATGTGTGCGTTCTAGTCAAACACATTCAAATGCGCTGTGCAGCAAAATTACACTGAGTGTGGTGTTATGTCTTGTTACATGCACTACAGTGTCTTGGCATAGCAAAGTACATTTCGCATAATTTTTAAACTGCGAGTAGGCCTGTGCTTATCTTATATCTAGGGGTCATGAGTTCCATTTTCTTGACAGGCAGGAGATATCTGCTCCATATTTTAAACAACATGTTTTTTTTTTTTGTTTTTTTTCTTTCAGAAAACAGACATAGATTAGAAAGGAAAGGATGAGATTTCGTAGGGATTATGTATTAAAATTGTGTTTAAAACACCTCTCATTTTTATTATGTATGCATATATGTGAAAAATTACTGCAAATTTAAAGGACATTGTTGATATATGTTTTAAGAAAATGTTGTTATAGTCTATGAAAGACGTCTTTTAAGTATATAAAAGTGGCATCAGCATTTGTGGAAGCATTCCACTAATGTTGAAGCATGACTTTAGTTGTGATTTGTCTTACATTTATTTTTGTGTTGGTGTTAGATATGAGTGGTAGCACTGGCTTCTGAGAACACTAACCAGTCTGGTATATGGATTTCTAGTACATATTCTATAACTGGCTACACCTTATCCAAGGTGTTGTGTCATGCCTTGCTTGTACTAGTTGTATTGTATTTCGGTCTTAAATGAAGACATTTAATAATGTGGTTACTTGAGTACGCAACTACATTATACCTAATTTCGGATTTACGTTGTTAGGTTTTGCACCATATCTGCTCTTTTGGAATTAAAATTTTGCCTGGAATTTATAGGGCATTGCAGTTTAACAATCATTTTTTGTATAACAAATTCCCAAATAAGTATTTACAAATTTGTTGTATGAAGAGTTCTAGCATATTCCTCTTTTTATATGTTTTTCTTTAGTTCAGAACTAGGTCATGGCTAAAAATAGGCCCCTTAAATCCAGTCCACCTGCCAGCTTTAATAAACAAAGGAAATAAATATCAACAAGCTGCAAAGTATATTTTTTATGCACACAGGGATACATTTTAAACTGTTTTTTTTTATCAAAAATGCGCAGTATAGAAATGTTTATTTCCTACATTTGTTTCCAGATTTATAATTGTATCCAAGAGTCACACATTATTTATCTGTAGGACAGCTTGTGCTATAACTTGAGAAAGCATAACACTGTATTGTCGGAGTTTTCAATGCTGCATAGATGACATTGAATTATACCTGCCCATCTCCATGAAGACACAAACATTTTTTTTGAGACCTGTCTTTCTGAGACAAGCAAGTGAATGGTTACCTGAGATATTGGTGCTGGACTATGGGTTATCTAGTAACAAACTGAGTAACATCACCATTAGTTAATGCTAAACTGTGGGGCAATCAGATAACAGCAGTTTTCGAGATGCATAGCCTGGACACTGTTTGACATTTGATATCTGATATTTAAAAATTAGGTGATTTCTTTTGTCAAAACACACAGCGCTGCCATCTCTGTAACCTACCCTAAGTGAAAGATGGTATTCCTCCAAGGATTTTGCTAGTTTGCATCATTTTGTTACCAAGCATCTGAACTATTTTTTTGCAAAGGATACAAGCTGATGATGTCCAGTAACTTAAGCTGATGCAAAACATGGATCCTAATTGTTTTTCCTATGAGTTGTCCTACAGTATTTGTATATTATGGACTGTACATGCTTTCTACAAAGTCAGATTCTGTCTTTTACATCCCTACAAACTCAGGTTTTGTCCATTTGCAGACTCACCTTAAGACAAGTTCACTCTGATACACCACTGAAACCTTATTAGATGTTCTTCTGTTCATAGGTGTTTACTAGGCTAATGGTCCTGGAGCCTTTACAACCCTAGCCCACAGGATTACCCTGGCATCGTGCCACCCAACCTTAGTTCCTAGTGCGTCTGTCGAGTAGAGCCACTGGAGTGATCCCAAGGTGAATTTTCTATTTCCCATCCACTTATCAAGATTTCCCTAGAAGAGTGCCAGTGAGGTACTCTGCTTGACATGTATGGGAAGTCTATTCCATAGCATGGGCAGTCTCTGGGTTATGAACCTGTCCCTCCAGCATGTTCTGTTGATTGTGTTAATGAGGTTGAGGTCTCTGGAGCGTGTAGTGCGGAGGGATTGGGATTTCTTTAGATGTAGCATTTCTAACAGAGCTGGGTCAGACATGACTTTGCAAGTCAAGCAGAGATCACCTCTAACTAGGCAATATGAGACAGAGAATAGTTGAAGTTTTTTGAATCTGTCCATATAGGACAAGTGTTTAGGGCCTAGGATCCTCTTTGCAAGGTACTTTTGTGGTCTCTCCAGTTGTTGTAGGTGTTTAGTGAGGTAAATGCCAAATGGGACATTGTACTTGATGATTGGTCTAATGAGGGAAAAGTAGAGAGAGACAATAACCTCTTTCTTCCTGGATGCAAAACCCTTAGTAATGAGATGTGCCACATAGAAGGACTTTTTGACCACCGTGGCAATGTGGTGGTAAAAGGGAGGTTGCTGTCAACCTGTGTTCCCAGATCTCTAATGCCTTCTGTGTTCAGTGGGCTACCATCAATGTGGTAATTCAAGGGAACCGGGTTTTTCCCAAAGGGGATGAAGACACTTTTTTGGCATTGAGCTTAAGGCCATGGCTCTGACACCAGTCATTGGTCTCATTGAGGCCTTTTTGTAGGATGTCAACATTGCTTGGGGAGTTAATAGCTTCCAACTTGCAATCATCTGGGAACTTTGTCAGCCAGAGTCCCTTCATGTTGGCCTGGACTTCAGAGAAGTAGATACCAAACAGGAGAGGACCCAGAACCGATCCCTGTGGGACTCCACTCATGACTGATCGGCAGTCTGACTTAGAACCCACAGTGTGAAAGTAGCTGACTCTATCTGTGAGCCAGTTTGCAACCCACCTAGTGATATAGGGGTCGATGCCTAGCTTAGTAAGTTTTTCTATGATTCCTGAGTGGGGAATGGTATCAAAGGCCTTGGCCAAATCAAGGTAGGCTGTATGAACCACCTTACCTTCATCCACAGCTCTGGTGACTGACTCGAAGTCGACCAAGTTGAGCAGGCTTGATCTACCCTTCACAAAAATAAACTGTGAAGGATCCAGAGTTTGGAGATTCCCTATATCCTTGTTTATTAGGTCCATGATGATGCATCCCATAGCTTTGCATATCAGACTCGTCAGGCTAATGGGGCGATAGTTCCCAGGGTCTGTAGTCGCTCCTCCTGGGTGGAGAGGGATGACTGTAGCAGTGCACCATTCGGTAGGGACAAAGCCTGAGGTGAGGCTGTGATTGAACAGGGCACACAGATGAGGTACCAATTCACTCTGTAGTTCATGTAGAACACAGCCAGGGATACTGTTGGGTCCCATAGAAGCTGTATTGTTTTGTTTTTCTATTTTGGAGCAAGGTGCAGTGGATATGAGAGGTGGTGACTTTAAAATTTATTTAGAGCAGAAGGAAGCTAAATGGCAGATCAAATTGCAAGCTGATAAAAAACCTGGCTTGAATGATGTTATTAACATAAAATGTTTTTTTAAAATATCATAAATTAAAGATAAATAAATGAAATGTAGGTTTCATATTTTAAGTATTGTTGCTATTAATGTTTTATGATTCAAGATAAATTACTTAATTGTTTAATAGAATAATTAATTATTTAGGGAGTAATTGTTTCTTATAAATTGTGAAGGTATGATGCTTTTTTATTCTGTTCTGAAGAAGTCCTTTGGATGAAAGTGGAGATTAAAGCTGTGTTACGCTAACGCTGCATTTTATTTCTTTTTTCTCAGTCACTGGTGGTGTTTTATTTTTTATTTGTTCCTGTGACACCTTGCTGCATTTTTTGGTTTATTGCTATGGAGATTCTTTACATAACTATAGAAGGCCTTGTGGTATCTGCTGGAATTCTGTTTTCATAGCTAGTTTTAGAGGATTTGATGAGGGATCTCAACCTTTTGTTGAGGCTGATAAGGGAGTTTTTTTCCGGTCTTGGGACTTCACCTTATTCCACATCAGTTTCCTCCTTCTGTTGTAGAGTTTGTTTGTTTATGGCAGGGGACCACCAGATTGCCTTCCTTTTTTGTGAGGAGAATGTCTTAGTTCTATTGGGTATGGCAAGATCCATGCATTTGTGTATGTGTTCGTACAGTGCATTGGTGTATGATTTGGCGATCATGCAACTATTCTCCATTTGCATGGGTGCCTTGAAGTTAGCCACTTCTGTTTTTAGGAGCCCAAAATTAGCTTTGGAGAAGTTTTCCATGGTGGTTACCTTTGTTGGGGGGGGGGGGGATATGGATTTCCAAGGTGCTTAGCTTGTGATTGGATCTGACCAGGGAGGATTTGACTATTGGTGTAGAGCAAGGGTCGCTCATGTTAGTAATGACCAGGTCCAGGATGTTGCTACCTCTAGTGGCGGTAAGAACAAGCTGGTCCAGGGCATTGGAATTAATTAATTCCGGAAAGTGTTGGGCAAGTGTATTGGTACATGAGTAGTTTTCCTAGTTAATGGAGGAGTAGTTGAAGTCATCCAGTATGAGAGTGTTAGGTTGGACCCTAATATTCTCCAGGGTGCTTAGGAATGTGGAGTGTGAATCTTGGGACATGGTTGGGGACCTATAGTAGGCTATGACCTGAATCGCTGTCTTACCCAATGTTAATTGCACCTGAAGCATCTCAGATGCATTGTGTTGGGCTACCAGTCTGGAGGTGTGCACATCCTTTATGAATATGGAAACACCACTGCCTTTGGAGCTTCGGTCCAAGTTCTGGGGCCAAAAGGTGTGGAATGAGTTGTAGCCTGGTAGTGCATGGGTGCTTTCTGCTGCCTTGAACCAGGTCTCTGTTAGAGCACAAATGTTGATGTTTTCCATTTTAAGGAGTACTTCGAGTGAGTGCATTTTGAGATTTAGACTTCTAGCATTGAGCAGCATGACCCTCAAATTGCATTTGTTTCTAGCTGTTACGGTGGTAATTTGGTCTTTGGAACACCGCTTAAAAAAAGGCACTATAGGGGTGGCAAGAGCCTTGACCAGTATCTGGAAGCCCAGGGGTGACAGGTGCAGGCCATCTTTGGCAAAGCATCGAGGTCTGTCAGTCATGTCATCCCACGCAGACAGATACTGGAGCCCCTTAGAATGACACCAGAAACTTAGCTAATTGTTGAAATCAATCATTTTCTGCTTGTACTGTGGTATCATTCTGGGTGATGGTAGGATGCTGCTCAGGCCTAGGGTCATATGCGCCTGGGCTACATAATCTGAGAGCTCCTCCATGTCATGTAGTCCAGGGAGGTACGTCTCAGGTCATTCACACCCATATGTACGATGCCAGAGTCCTTTTTGTACCTGTTGTTGAGGGACCTGAGTGCGTTATGTGGCAGATCCTGGCGCCTGACAGGCAGCTGATTGTTACTTTCTCCTTATTCAACCTAGTGAGTGAGACATCAGTGTGCCTCACTATTGAGTCACCTATGTCTAGTGTGTTGGGCATGTTGTTTTGCCTCAGGGGCTTTGGTTGAGTGGCACACTGTTTAGTAGAGTTATGTGTCTCATGATTAGTGTTGTGTTGTGGTGGTCGAGTGGGTTTCTTCCTTGGAGGTCCCTGCTGTTTGGTTAGATTTTTATTGAGAGCCTCCACAAAGATGGGTGTGTGGTTTGTGTTTTTATGTGAAGGCAATGCTGGTGTGTGCTCTGGAGGGCTATGTGTTCAATGTGGTGTGGTGCAAGTGTTGACCTTCTCCTCTTGACCAGCTATTCCAGTCTTGGCTGGAGAGTGCGTGGCTTCCAATTTGGATATACAAGTCCATCTCTCACAAGTCTGAGTGTTGGGGAGTAAGAGGAGAGGGTTGTCAGTGTACATGAGGCAGTTGCTACATTACCTCAGGATGCCCAAGTTCACCAGGTTAATAGGAGAAAGCACAGGGAACTGATCTTTAGACATGCCTGGAGGGGTGGGTATTAATAAGTACTGGAGCTGTTGTCATCTTAAAATAGTTGAAGGCTGATATTTTGTCTTTATGGTACCTGTCCTGCATAACTTTCTACCTCACTGGGTACAAAACTGAAAGGCTGTCTAGGATAATGAAAGTTTTGTAAATGCCTATCTGGGAACTGTTAACTGACCGCATCTTTTTCTGTTTATAACATTACTGCTTTATTCTTGTCGTGTTTTACTGTCTACATGTTTGTTTGTTGTTTTTTTTTTTTTTTTTAGTTATAGTACCTTGGTCTTTACAAGGATGGTTTATAAACAAAAATGTTTCTTGCTTTCCTGTGCTTTGCTTCCTGTGAATTGGTATCAAGAAAATGTGGGTAATACCATTGAAATGTACAGAAAACATTGGAATACTTAGCAGTGCATTATAGCTTGTTTTGTTCTATTTTGATACCAAATTTTACTATTTTTATGACACTTTCTAATCTTGCTGTTTGGGAAAAAGTAGTCAAAATATTTTAGAGCAAAGCATTTTAAAGATTTCAAAATTTATATCTGCCAACATAATCTAAGCTATTTTTCTGTTACACTTCTTTGTCAGCCAGCTATGACCCACTTAACCCTGATGGCAACATGCCAGGGCAACTAAAGCACACTGTGTAGATTAAGCAATTCATTTGGCAGCCCAGTTCTCAAGCAAACATTGTAGGAACATCCTGGAAATGCATACTGGATGCACCAAGTTTAATTGCACTTTTCTTTTCAGTTTCTGAATCAGTTATTTAATCAGTTTCTGAACCTTCCACCTTCCTTAACACAACAGCTGTTCATTGCTTCACTTCAATGCTGACATTAAGCAAGTCAGATGAATACTAGATAAAATGTATAGAAATGTAGACACGACTAGAGCAATTCAGTAATGCTATAGAGTTCATTTGTGTCCCATTCTGACACCTGACTTTGTTGTTTTTATAGTAATCGTTCAGATCATGTTATTTAGAAAACAGGGGCCAAAGCATCTTAGGATATGAATATAATGATGTGTTTGTACCCATGACAAAAAAAAAATGTCAGCTGATCTACTCAAAGTAGCATACAATAAGCCTGTTAATCTAAGCACAAAGTATTGTAAATTACAAAATTGTTTACTTTCTTCTAAACATTCCAGTATGTATTCAAGATATTGTTACCCTCTTAAGTGACTTACTTTTATTTTAAAGAGATTTAGGAAATGTATTATTAATATATTGGAATGCACTCATTTCAAGGGTTGATCACTGATGGTGCTGTATGAAATAACAAGGTTTAGGAAATATCTATTTCTATTATTAGCTTCATAAACTTATTTAAAATCACTCCGCAATAAACTGGGTACTGCATAACATTTTGTCACCCTGACACTGTATTGTTACCTCTGATCTTTAGCCAATAATAATAAATAAAATAGAACTTAATCATTACCTACAATTAAGATAGCATTTTGCAGTTGTAGTTTCCATTAATTTTATTTGAAACCTCAGTAACATTCTGATTATGTATATCTCCAATATCAATTAGCATGAAAAATATGGCACTGCTTAACAAGCTGATAGCAAGTTCCTCACCGATTCTCGGATGTATTAATCCTACCATATAAATGAACTGCTAATTAATGTAAACTGCATTGCTGGTAAAACATAAAAATGTGCATAATTTTTAAGTGTTACAGTCCTAATTTAAGACTGAATATTTTCACATATTTATACCACGTCACAGAAGCCCACAAGATCACATGCTCAAATGCTTAATAGATGTAGGTTTTTGCAGGATGGAGCAGCAAACTTTATATATATATATATATATATATATATATATATATATATATATATATATATATATATATATATATATAGTTCATTTTATTGAACTAGTTTCTATAAAAATTACTAGTGGAAATATAAAACATGCAACAAATGTAACAATGTTAGATGAATAACAGAGGATAATAGCAAATTATATAGAATATCTGTAATTTTTTCATAAAAACAGTTGGAATAAATAGTTATACTTCCTGAAACAAAGAAAGTGTTCCAGTAAACAGTCTCTGCAGGTCTGGAGGCTGAATTCAGTATATGTATGTAAATATCTAGATGTGTGTATGTGTGCGGGGGGGGAGGGGGTGTGTTGATCTGTATATGTATGTCTTACAGTATCACAAGATATAACAACTTAAGGTGCAAGGGACTACTTTACAAATGGCACTTTTCCCAGGCTAGCATTCTAATTGTATTAATTAAATACATATTAATTAACTAGACCTAGCCAAGTTGATTAGTTTCTAACAGACATTTTGCTACAGAGGTTGATACTTAGTGATACATAATCATTAAGAGATTAGAGTAGCCCTCACCTATGATATTTGAACTTTTGTGCATTTGAGTAGACAGGTGGCCTTCTGAAATCTTGTGCCTTGTTTTCATAATATAAATTAATGTATACCAAAGAAAATGAATGGTCTTAAATGCTTAATATGCCAGAGTTGCTCCATATTTGCTTTACATTTGTTGACCAAAACAATTCAATAAGGCACATGTATTGATTCAGAATAATAGTTTTACTGTTGTAACCATAGAAGAATGTGCAATCACTTCCAGCAAACGTTGATAGACACAGTGTTCAACTGTTCACATCATAACTTCTTCTTCTTTCAGCTTTTCCCGGTGAGGGGTCGCCACAGCGGATCACAGTCCGCTCATGATATAATTTGTTACAATTCAAGTTCTTTATTTACCAAAAGCACTCATTATTTTTGTTAAACTCTTTCTGCAGCACCTTGAACAAAATTACAAATGTACTTTCCTTACTGCATTGCAAATGCTCACTTTTGGTAACTACTATGATATTGCTGCTCTGTGTGATTCTGGTAAGCTATTTGACCATCACATAAATGGTCAAGCAAGTCAAAGGTAAATCTGATTTCCTGTAATTCAGATCAGTAACAGAAGCATACCTCATTAAAATCCTCATTAACTCTATATTCATCTTTCAACATTTAAGGATATCTTTGTATCAGTGCTTCCTGACAATAAGGAAAAAAAGATGCGGCATAGTTCCTAAAGTCTGCAAATTCCTGTAGTTGTATGCATAAGAATTTGCATTGACATAATATTTTTGCATGACCCAGAACACATTATCCTTCAGACCTGATTCTGTCCCTGTTTGGTTGCTAAAAAAATTCCATCGCACAGCAGGATCACAAAACATCGATACATATGTCATGCCTAGGAGCTCTCAGACTGAGCTGCAGTTTTAGAGCTATGTGCTTTGCAGTCGTATGCTTTAGCAAGTAAAAAAAATTATGGGATAATGCTGCTGCTCAAGGAAGACTCAAATCAACACATACAAGGTGTGACTCACGTACAGCTGCATACGCAGTTGCTCCATGATAAATGCTGATATTATACATCTTAACTGTACAGAGTTTTGCAGAATATCCAGATTTTTGTCTCATATTTTGGTACATTTTTCATAAAATTGTATTTTTCTGCCAAACTAGTGCCAAATCATTTAAGACTGAAGTTAAAAAATAATGACAGACATTTGAGTTTCAGGCTTCATACCCATCAGAAAAATCCATGCTAATGCAAAACTTGTTATTCTATCAACTTTCTAAGTTTCTAAGAACAATATTTAAAAATTGTCCCTACGTCCCACGTTTACTTATGTTTTTGTCCAGATTTCTTGCTCTAAGAGGTTGAGAGATATGGCTGACATGCTATAGCAGGCTCTCTCAGCATTAACCAGAAGACCTATGTTTGAATCACACCGCTTCCACTTACTCACTGCAGCATATTCAACATATTACTTATTCCTATCTTATTTCTCATTAGACAAAGCCTCTGAACTTCCCTATATTACATAGAAGAACCAATGAAATCAGTTGCAGTAGCATCAAAGGGGCCTACAAATGTGTTTAAGCAGTTTTTACAAGCAGTCAGAAGTTTTCAGTAACTGCAAAGTGCTCTTTTCAGCTGCAAAACTGTATACTGTCATACTATGAAGATACTCTCCTCGGTGCATGGAATATGGTTTTAAAAAGCTTTTTAGATGTAGCCACAAGCTTTCAATAAATGCAAAGTGTGAAATTTGACTTTAAAACTCCATTTAATCAGGCCATGAAGTAAGTCCCCCAAGTCTATGCAATCAACATTGTGGAAGCAGCGAAAACAACTAGCTATAGGACAAGTTGTCCTACCTCTACAGATATGCCATGACATAATTGTTTGAACTGACACAGTTACCCAAAAGGCAAAACCTCTGGCAGAAAAAATCCATGCATCCACACCAGACAACACTGAATCCAGACGTATTATAGCACACAACATCAGTAACGACCTCACTTACAGCTGTTGTTTTTTGTCAGGGCAAATTCCAGAAAGGACCTTATCACTCTTTCAGAAACTTCAGCAGGATTATGCCAATCAGCATTTTTGTGTGTCCTGTTTGCAGAAATGTAACTTGTTTGGTAGCTATATATCAAACATTATTGCTATATTTCTTTTGTGAATAAAATGAATGTTATGTTATATACATAAGAGAAATCAGTATGTCTAAAAATTAATGTTATGTAACATACATAAGAAAACTCAATGTGTCTCACTATATGGATTTATGTACTGCTTATGCAGATTAAGGTGGGGCAGCCAAAACTGGAAGATTCATGTTAGATACTTATTTATAAAAAGAGGAAATGGTACAGTATCTAAAAGAGTCTTGGATATATGAAAGATGGGGAAAGGGAAGAGATGGAGCAATATTGCACAACTACTAGCTGTAGTGTTAGGTGGGCATGCTGACCTGATGAGCTCTTTCTATTTGCATCGTCATACGTTCATGGATTCATGTTTCCACATGACGACTTTGACATTCAAGGCATTATAATTGATAACTCGTGCTCATTCCTTAGATGTGGCATAGATTTAATAAAAAAGACAAATGGGCTTCTTTTGTCTAAATTTCTTAGAACTCTACTCAGTGGTATCTGGGGTTATAGCTCCTATCACACCACCAGATCTGCTGTTTAGAAACACTTCATGACATATTTCTTATCTGTAAAAGAAAGGCTTCTATTTTCCTTTTAGCATTTCATCCATGCAACTTTGCATGACCCAATGTAATTTCATATACATCTGCTCCCCAGCACTTATCTCCCTCAACCCGCTAGTGGAGAACCCGGATGCCCTCTTTGCCTAACAAGTATTTCTAACACTGTCTTTCTTAGTCCATTTTGCTATCATCATTAATATATGTGCGCTTGTGTCTGTTAGCTGGACTACTACTTCAAAGGCATAAGACGTATCTATCACTGTGTATAATACATATGTGTAATGGTTGAAAAAATCATAAAAAAAATCACATATACTTTTACAGAAGTTGTTATGCAGATGAACATAGCAGCACAAATCTGAAGAATAAAACTGTTTTATAACAACTTGGACATATAACTCCCACTGCCACCCTCCAAAAAATGCTGGTGGTCTTACGTGATACGAAAATTGTGATATCTAAATTCTAGTAAATATCCTAGCTCACTCATAGTTCACTGTCACATGAAAAGATCAAATGCTCTTTCTCAGCAGGCCTTGCTTTAGGTATCTACTAACAGCCCCTCTGTCAGTCTTATGTCACCAGTCTTCTTATATATTTCAACATCATGAAGACACAGCAGCTTAGAAATTCATACATAACTTGAAAGCTAACAAACAGGTATGTAGAAAAACTGCAAGTCTGATAAGAAAAAAGGCAAGTGTAATCCAGATACATACTTTAATTTTTAACATATATAAATGTGTCATGGCATCCAGGAAAAGCTATATGCCTGAAATTTACTTTAATCAGAAAATTATTATGGTGACATAGAAAATCATAAATATGTTAAATGAACTAAAAGGTGGAATGCAAGAGATAAAAAAATAAAAGAAAGACACAAAACAAGCTTGACAGAAGGAAGGCCTCCTAATAAATTCATGCCTCATGAATACCTACAGCCACAAACTTGATCAATAAAAATAAGTACTTACCTCCTTAATACTCCTCCCAGAAGGGAGGCATTGAGACATTCTGGTGGGGACAATCTTCTCTGCACTTCACCAACAGTCACTTTGTACTTGGATGTAGAACTTAGGAGGGAGAGGCGCCCAGGGACAGAACAAAACACCTCATTTGGGTTTGTCACCCCGCCTATTAGGCCATCTTTGTTTATAGATAGGGAAGATATTGTGGTACCATTTGCTTTGGAGGGAACTGGCACTAAATCAAGAAAACAAGAAATTAAATAATTATTCTTAAAGACAGTCTATGAAATATTGTAGTTCATATTGATTACATTGAAAATCGTAATAAAACTGTGCTTATTATTTAAAAATAAGATATACATATCTAATCATCTGAGATAACATTGCAAAATCATTCTTTAGAATATACATTAATAAACATTTAATTTCAGATTATAGTGAGTACTGTAGAAAACAGACACTAATTGTTTAATAGTGCTATGATCCCATTATAAAAGCTGGTATGATACTCTAACAAAGTTAACTGGTTCCCTTCTATTCTGCACTGCAAATTCTGGGCATCATTTAGGATAAATAATCCTGATTTTCTTTAGCTTTTTCTAGTGCACTTGGATTGGTCCAGCAATCACTGTTGTGGCCATTCTTCTGAAGCTTTGTGCTCAGGGAAAACCTGCAGTGATGGTCATATTGTTATGGACAAAAGACACATTTAAAAGAATCTGTAACCTCTTAATATCATATAATATAAATGTAAAATGGATAACAACTCACTGCAATGCCTATAAGACATCTTTGTAACTTATTAGTCCCTGTACCAGAGTGAATACATCATGGGTCTATATCCACCCAACAATGCCCTAGTAATCTAACTGCATGAATTAAATAAAGGGTGTGAGAAGAGCGAGTCCACGTGTCCACTTAAACACATTTAGAGACAGTACTGACAGCAAATAAGATGTTGTGTCACATGTCTGTTGTTAGTGTTAATACTGTTAAACTGATTTCTCTTCTCAAATGTTAAAGGGAACCTCTATCCAAATGTCACATTTTCTCATCACAAAGTGTGTCTCTTTTCTTTAATCTAACCCAAAGAATTCCACAATGAATACCAACTCATTTCTGTGTTTAATAACTGTAAAATCTCACAATTTATTCCTGGTCTTCATCTTATCATCTGTGAGACTAAGTATGCTAGGAGGGAGATGGTAGCTATATCTCAGGCTTTTATGATCTTAAGAAAACAGAGTAATTAAGTACCTCACTGATTATAGCTATAGGTCAAAGAAAAAAGTTTTAAGCCTAAACACGGACTGCATTCATTACTATCACTCAAAGATAACAAAATTCACACACCAACCAGAAAAAAAGTATCTTGGAAGTTAGAACTACAGATCTGATTTTGAATCTTCTTCTTCTTCTTTTGGCTTTTCCCGGTTAGGGGTCACCACAGCAGATCACCTGTCCGCTCATGATTGCCAGTGCAGTTTTACAGTGTTGAGTTGCCAGCCCGGCGCACAACCTTCCACAGAAGGCACACACACACACAAACGCACTCACACCTAGGGCCAATTTAGTGTCCAATCCACCTACAGCATGTCTTTAGGGATGTGGGAGGAAACTGGAGCACCCGGAGGAAACCCATGTGACCACAGGGAAAACATGCAGACTCCGCAAAGAAGGTACCCCAGACAAGGATCGAACCAAAGAACCTCTTGCTGTGAGGTGGCAAAGCTAACCGCTGCACCACCGTGTCTGCCCACAGATCTGAGTTTGAATAATAACACTAAATAAGTTGCTTAATATTTTGACATAATTTAACACTTTGTGCAAGAAATGGCTACTAACAGGAATCAAAGGATATCATAGCAAAAGGGTAACTGTTATTCTTACAAGAGACAACCGAAAAAAGCAGAAAATGCAATTGCAAGGCAAGCAGAGGGACATTATCACAGGAAATGTTCTTTTCAACACACTATACTTTGTTTCCCAATAAAATTGCATCAGGTAAGTAAAAAAGTACGGTTTTGTAAGCTTAAACATACCATGACAGTTGATGTTCAAATGATTACTGCTGAAGTAGCCTTAGCTATATGGGGTTATATCAGCCGTCAAGCTTTCAGAGCTTCAGAGCAGATTATAAGTGCCCAAACAGTCAAGCAGCTCAAGCTGAGCAAACTAAAAGATAAGTTTGGGTGTGAAGCCCTTCAGAGCTCCACTGCACAACAAAAATTAAATGTCTCACCCCAGCATAAAAACACACCAAAAAACAAGAGGGATAGAGGGAGGGAGTGGCTACTGCAGCAGTGATCGTTCAAACATCTGCTGTCATGGTAAGTTTACTTACACAACTGTATGTCATCATTGTGATCACTGCTGCAGCAACCTTAGCTATATAGGTAGATTACCATACCTAAATACATTTAGGAGGTGGAAGGAGAAGAATCCACACACCCCTGCAGAATGGTCCCAGCAAAGACTGATCTGGACCTAGAGAAGGAACCAAGCTTATAGTGATATGAAAATATATGTACAAAGGACCAAGTAGCAGCTTCTAGAATATTTCTAGAGTTCAACCCTTTTCAAAAAGGCATAGATGGAGCAAAGACCCTGGTAGAGAGGGCCTTGACCCTGTTAAGAATAGTTTTGTTACGGTGTGTATAACAATGGGTAAAGCAGCTTTATACAACCATTTGGAAATAGTCGGTTTTTACACAAGTTGCCCCTTCTTTTTGCCTTCAAAAGAAATGAACAACTGATCTGAAGATCTGAAAGATTTAGTTCTGTAAAGATAGTACTTGAGTTGTCTGTAGACATCCAAGGTATAAAGTATCCTTTTTCCCTCATTTCTAGGTTCAGGAAAGAAAAGGGGGAGTTGGATAATTTGGCTTAAAGTAAACTTGAATACCACTTTAGGCATAAAAGAAGGATTGGTTCTCAAAGAAACCATGTCACTATGGAAAATGAGATAGGACTGACTTGCCATAAGAGCTTATAACTAATTTACCCTTCTTACAGAGGTCAGAGCAATCAGTGAAATTGTTTTCCATGTTAAGAACCTCAAGTCTTCCAGACTAGCTGGTTCAAATGGACAAACTGTTAGCTTCTCTAACACAAAATTAAGATCCCAAGTTGGGGCCACCATTTTTCTTGGAAGCCTCTTATACAAAATCCCTTTCAAAAACGTTTTAATATGAGACTGCATTGAAAGAGGAGGATCAGTGGGTAGACATGCTGAAATGGCCAATAAATTAACCTTGACAGAGGAATAATAAAGGCCATAGGATAGTAACACACACAAATATTGCAGAACCAGAGAACAATTAGCCCTGAATGGGTACTAGTTGTGTTGTTGCACCAAACAGAAAACCTTTTCTATTTGCTAAAACCTGATTTTCTAATATCAGGCCTTCTTGCCTCCATTAGTACCTGCTGCACATGCTCAGTAAACCGGTGCCTAAAGGGAATTGAGACTTTATCATCCAGACAATCAAGTGAAGTTGAATGATGTCAGAGTGTATTAAACACCCCTGTTTTTGCGTGAGTATATCCAGTCTGTGAGGAAGCTTGTGGTAATTGTCCCAGCCATTTCCAAAAGAAGATAGAACAATGTTTGCCTAGGCCAGAAGGGAGCCACCCCAATGATCTTGGGGGATTCCTTTACAATCTTCAGAAGTACCCTGTAAAGAGTGGAAATGCATACATGAACATTCCTATCCAAGGAAAAGAAAATGCATCTGTTTTGCAGGCTTTCTCGCATGGAGTTCTGGAACAGAATCTTGCCATTTGATTCTTCGGAGAGAAGGCAAAGAGGTCTACTTGAACTCCCCACAGATGGATTACATCTTGGTAGACCCCTGATCTAGTTTCCATTTGTCAGGATCTGCTGTAGTCCTATTCCGCTTGACTGCAACATAATTTTGATGTGTCAGAATGCAGGATGCCTGTAGAGTGAGATTGTGATGTGAAGCTATATCCCAAGCTAGCATGGCTAGTCTACAAAGGGAGTATGACCTGGATCCCCTTGCTTATGTACCACATGACTGTGGCATTTTCTGTAATCACTTGAAGTCCTTGGGACCAAAGGTGGTTCAGTGAGTTGAGTGCCTTGATCAGGGCAGGCATCACCTTGATATTTGTGTGCTTTCATCTGTCCTTGGTATCCAACATCATCTGCACTTTTATCCCTCCTAAAACTGCTCCCCAAGCAAAGTCCAAAGCATCTGCAGTGATGGACTACTTTTGAGCAGGGAGAGAGAAGGGGTTACCTGGATTTAAGGATATCTGTTGTCTCCACCAAAAGATTTCTGTTCTTACAAACCTTAGCACTGGAATTTGAAAAAAACAGATTGTTAATGCTCGTACAAAAGAGATTTCAAATACCACTATATCTCTCTCATGTGGAGTCTTGCCAGGGGTATCATGAGAATCATAGACACCATGAGACCCAAAATCTTGAGGTATTTCAAAGCAGTGACCGAAGACTGAGCAGAAAACCTTATAAATAGATCTAAATAAAGATCTATTTTTTTTCTGTGCAAGAAAAGTTCTTTGAACTGTGGTGTCTAGTTGACATCCCAAGAACACAATCCTGTGTAAAGGACTGTTCAAAAACACTTTTGAATGTTCTCTTGAAATCCTAGCTTGTGTAAGAGATCTCTTACCCAAAAGAGAGATTCCTGACAATTTGAAAAAGACTCTGCAAATATAAGCAAGTCATCTAAATATGGAAAAATGTAGATACCATGTAGCCTGTAATGAGCTACAATGGAAGCTACACACTGTTAACACTCTTGTTACAGTAGTTTGTCCAAAGAGTAAGGTGGAGAACTGATAATATGATCCAGACATACAAAACCTTAAACATCTGAAATCTGAATGAATAGGGATATGATAAGCATCTTTTGTCTAGTAATGCCATGAAACTTGAAAGAGGAAGAAGATCTAAAGGGCTGTGAAGTGACATCATTTTGAATTTGAGCACCATCACAAACAGGGTTAGGAAAGAAAGATCCAAAACTAGTCTGCAAGCATTATCCTTTCTTTGGCACTAGGAACATCCTTGAATAAAATCATTTCCCCAGCTGGGAGAGAGGAACTGGTACTATCACTGCTTGGGACAACATCTGATGAAGAACCAGTGGAAACAAATTTGATCTGGAGGATGAATAATTACCCCCTGGAAAGGAGGAATTTTCTCCCACTGCCACCTGTAACCTTGATTAATGATTTTTAGAACCCATTTGTCTGAAACAATTTGTTACCAAAAAGAAAAATGGATATTCAGACTTTCTGGAAGAAAAAAGTGGCCAGGGTGGGAACTGGCAACAATGTCTTTTGAACAGTCATTCAGACTTGTTGGGCTGTACTTGGTTTTAGGAGCCTCAGGACCTCTTTCTGAAGCCCTCTAGCCATTTCTTCTTAAATATCTATTTTCCTCTATTTTGTTCAGACTGTTTATTCTAGTTTTTTTGTTCTTTTTTTGTTTGTTTGGGGAGGGGTTGCCAAAATTGGATGAGGAGATAGTAAATCTCTTAGCAAATTTGGAAAAGGAAGGTTGGAAAATTTTAGACATTCCCTGGATCAGTTTGTCCCTTTTGTCACACTCTTTGATCACCTCTGCAGCACAGGGACCAAACACTAAATCTCTATCTAAGGGAGAATTCAAAATCTCATTTTTAATATCATCTGGAAAGTTCTGAGAATGTAGCCATGCAAACCTCCTCAAAACATTACCAGTGGCCATAGCCCTTGAAGTATCAAAAGAGTCATACATGTACTTTAAACAATGAGTAGTGACCTGTACAACAGAAGAAACTAAGTTACGTAAAACAGATTTTCCTCACAAGAATAAGCTGCAGATAAAACATTCCTCATACTTTCACAATTTGTCAGAACAAACTTTAACATATGAGCTTCAAAATTCAAAATTCTGAAAACCAAAATTACAGAATTCTTCCTCATACACATCATTAATTATCTCATCCTTATCAGAAAGAGTAGGATTGAATTAACTAAGTGCTTAGCAACAGTGATCAAATAAAGCTATAGCTGCTGGGTCAAGTTTGGGAATAGTGTATTTAAAAGTCTAAGGAACTTTATACATCCTACCTGCCTTTTTTAGGGGCAGCTGGCTGACTGTCAGAAAAGTTGCAGGCAGTAACACACACATTCTCTAAATCAGACAGGACCAGAGGAATGGGTATAAGTTCTGGAAAATCCTTCTGTAACAACTCCTAGCACTTTCTGAGGGACTGAGAAACCTCAGTGTTCTCCCACTCTAACACCGGCACATTCTAGCAATAGTTTCAGAGAAAAAGAAACCCCAGAAATTGAGCTCTCCTTGGAGTCTGAATCAAAAATCTGAAAAAAAAACTGTATCCATCCCTGCATCTTCCTGTTCAGATTCAGAGTCTTGAATCTCTTCAGGAAAAAAGGCATCCCTCTTTCTTTCACCAGAAACTACTTTACAAGAAGGATCAATGGCCTGAATTAAACCTTGAGCGAGACCCAGCAAACTACCGCTATCTAAAGAAATGTGAGGAGGAGGAGGAGATACATGCTTGGTTTTCTGTTTCTTTTTTACAGGAAAACTGGGGCCATCTGTGTTACTAATGGCATCAGCAGCTTTACCAGGGATGTGAGCAGCATTCTGACACAACAGGGAAACTTTCCCTGCTCCCTCTCCCAGGACCGACAGGAGTGGATTTCCCTTGCCACTAAGAGGATGCCAACAGCCACAGAGTAAGTGGCTATATCACATTCCATAGTGGCTATAGGTACACCAGAGAGAACCAGGACAAAAGATGAGTGGTCTGAGGTACAACAAATGGCCACAGCAGAGTCATCCACATGTGGCTGGAGCAAATTGCTAGCCTGCTGTGGTGGCAAAGGATGTTTGTTTATTTTTTTCTTTTTATGTCTGGAATAAGGACTGACCATGGGACCAGTAGTCTGTTCTATGGTCAAGCCAAAAATGATGCCTCTTTCTCAGAGAAGACAAGCAGCAATTGCCAGTAAACACTACCAGTCCAGAAAAGTTTTTTTTTTTACAGAAAAACACAGTAAAAAAGCATTTCAAAACGCTATGCTAGCCCCATAAAAGTAAAATAAACACTGTTTCTCCTTAGAAAAAAATGTTTTCAGTTATTTTATATCACTTTTAAACTGACAGAAAAAAAATAAGCACTAAGCACTCCATTTACATTTACGATACAGTCTAGAGGCAATCCATTAAAATACAACACTCACAGTTTTGTTTTTCATCAAAGGGAACTTACCTGCCCAGCAAAGGAAAGTAGAAGCTGACTATCAATACCTGAAGGCCTCAGAGGATTGTACTCTTCGGCAGCGGTAAAGCTCTGAAGAGCTTCACTCCCAAGCATGTCCTTTAATCAGCTCAGCTCAAGCATCTTGATGGTTTGGGCACTTGGAAGGTGCCCTGAAGCTTTGGAAGCTGGCCTGCTGTTGTATCCTTCGCAGGATATAACCCATATAGTTAAGACCACTGCAGCAGTGATCAATATAATCAAAATCCTTGATTGTTAAAATTAAATCATCTAGTCTTTCAGCCCTTCATCCAAAGTTTGAGGTATAACAAATTAAGAAAAATAATAGCCTCCTGGCAGTATAAGCCTTGGCTCCAGATGACTGTCCCTTTTGAAGTGACACCCCAACCCCATGTGCAAAAATGGGAAAAGGGCTTGTGGATGGATGGAATGACCATTTAGAGTATTATAGATGCGATGATTTTGCAGAAAAGATATGATATAAAAACTGTTAGTTTTTTTAGTGAAATATTCCATAAAGGCAGAATTAAAACTTAACTTCACTTCTATTACTAATAATAGTGAATACTGAAACTATAATTCCATATCAAGCTAGACAAACCCAGTGCCATCCATTTCTCCTCAGGTTTAGTAAAGTTGCTGTGAGCCACAAAGGATACCCGTCTAGATGAAGTTTACTAATAAGCTTATTTAATACTAAATATACTGTTGTAATACCAACACACCCATGAGAGGTGCTACCTGGATCTCTCACCATCTTGACACTAGTCAGTGATGAACTTTAAATTTGCAAGACAGCATTGAATGAAAGTATCGGAGGAAAATTCCACCGAAAGGAATGCATTTATTGACCATCATCTTCCTGCACTTTGTAAGACAATGCTAACAAAAATCAGAAAAAGAGAAATGTTACCTGTCAATAAGATAGAGCTAAAGCAAAGCTACTTAGGGCAGAATCACTGCAAACAGTGTCAGATTACAAAAACAAGTAATTTGCAATAGCCACTACCACTTGTATGAATAACAGATATAATGTAATAATTGCATGTGCTCTAAGGCCATAATAATAAACTGCAGTCAGTATCCAGTAAACATTTAATAAAGAAATGTTAGTTACAACATGTATAGAACTGAATTAGTATAGCTGAAAATGAGCCAGCTCTCAACACCCAACCATTGCCCTTCTACAGTGATCAGATTGGTCAGTCTATAAACTAATGTAACCATATAATGACACTAGTAAAGAACCAAAAAGTAAATCACTGAGCCCAGAGAAGAGTACAAACTCAATTAAAACAGACTAGAAAACAATAGCTTGCTGCATGACAGTATCCTAACATTTGACACAACCTTTGCAACAGTACAGCAACCAGTCAAGACAGTAGACTTTCAGAAACAGCAGATGTGTGCTGAAGGAGCTAACAGCCTAGAAAAACAACAGCCTATAACCAGGAAAAATTAATAAACTGCTACTGTTCACAGTCACCACTCCCAAGATAAATGAAATGTTTCAAAATTAAAGCAAAAATGCAAGCAATTATACTGAATAAGATGCAATGTTGTACATGCAAAAAAGTAACAACACTCATATGTACTATACAATAAGTATATACAAGTGAAACATGTATATATGCAAAATGATCATTATGTTACTATCAATATTGCAGTAAAAGGCAGTAACTTGCACACACATTTCTTGTACAGTAACTAATACAACACATGCACACATTGCCTGCATCTGCTTCTCTATTAGCTATGCTGCGAATAACATGGGAAGCACAAGAAACCACAACAAAGCCGCCGATGGTTAAACACACATCAGTAAATGCATCAGTGTAAAGAATTAGCTAAACATACAACATTATAAATTTCCTGCAATGAAGCTGTGAATGACAAGCGTCAACTCAACAAACTGACTTATGAAATGTAATGAGTGCAGGCACCATTTCTTGCAGCCATTCAGACCGCAATGAATTACTTAAAAGTTAGGTTGAGTAACTTGACTATGAAACAATTCTGAACAGCACAATGTGTAGGACTTTACACATGAGAACTACAACCTCCTGCAGCAGCTTTGTTCCACCATCTGACTGAAGTGCACCAGATTAAGCAGGCTTATTTCTATTATTATAGCCTTCTCAGCCAGGAAATCTGAAGCAGCAGCCCTCACTTGTATCTGTCTGTCATGGCCCCCAGTGTCATAACATTGTGCAATATTGATTAGTAGAAAAGGCAGTGCAGTAGTGAAAAGAAATATTGTTGGACACTAAGGTTTAAGTGGAAATGATGTGAATTAGTACAAGGGAACCATAAATAAGTATGTTTACTCTGTAGTCATGACAGAAGATGAGAATTACAATCAAGCCGCTCTAGGGACCTAAACCTTGTCACCACAATAAACGGAACATGCTGGAGGGATAGATTCCTGTCCCAGAGACTTCCCATACTCTGGAACAGGCTACCTATCTATGTCAAACAGAGCTCCTCATTAGCACTCTTTAAGAAAAATCTTGCTGATTGGATGGGAAAGAGGAAATTCACCCCAGGGATTACTTCTGTGGCTCTGCTTGACAGGGGCACAGGAAAATAATTTTCCTGGGTGGAGAAAGCCAGGGTACATTTTTGGCTAGGCTTATATAGGCCCTAGGGCCAATAGCCTAGTACTTACCTGTGAACCTATGAACATCTAATAAAATGAACAGACATAGGCAGTGGTTGATACTACACCATTTATACGTGAGATGTTGTAAGAACATCATGTACTGAAAGTGGACAGGGTAATAAAATAGCACTGGCAAACATCCTAAGAGTTTAAGGAAGCCACAGAGAGGTAAAAGAATAACACTATCAACCTCTCTGTCTTGTTAAGTGACTTGATGAAAAGATGGAAGTGCAAATAAACAGGTGGACGGCATGTGTCATCCTTCTTTGTAAAGGTGAAGTAAAGAACATTCTACAGTTTCTTGGCTAGCCAATGTCAAATCACCATTAGGGACAGCACAGATTACTACCAAAAGAGTTTTATGAAATTCTAGAATCTGAAATCAGTGGTTACAGTGAAGAGCTCAGGTCAAACAGATACATTTACTGTTGATTAGGTGAATGATGCTGGATGTGCATATGTACAGATGTGCACCATTTGTAAGTATATGGGTGCATCATCTGGGCACACCATTATGTGTATGTGATGAGTAAAGAAACAGCAAAGCATAGATTTGCTTATGAGTATTTAAGTAAAACAATTAACTGATGGACTTACAAATTAAGATGATGTTGTGTCTTTCGGCTTTTCCCGGTTAGGGGTCGCCACAGCGGAACTCCGGTCCGCTAATGATTGGTAGTTGATTTTTACGTGCCGTGTTACCAGTCCTGATGCACAACCTTCAACGAAGGTACGCCCATTCATGCATGTCTCCATGCAGAAGACGCTGTAGCTGAGAATCGAACCGGACAGTGTCTTTATTGTGAGGCGGCAACGCTACCGCAGCACCACCACCGCGAGTCTTACAAATTAAGATGATACAAAGAAAAAATCACTGCAAACTGCTATCACATCATTTATTTGCTCTTATCATGGGAAGAAAGACCATAAATTAGTTACTCTGTCTATGTCTGGAGAGCAGAGCCAGCAAAAAAGTGTCAAACAAACCAGCTAGTTTTACAGGAGACTGGTAGCTGATTGAAGGACTAGATATTTCATGAACAGTACACCAGCAAAACTGTGCAGATGTAACAGACCAAATGTATATGAAATGTATATAATTTGTTTCAAAACAGATAGATCATGTCAGACAGACAACCCAAATCTATGTAACTCGCATCTTTTCATAAACTCATTGCAGTGGAGCCTCCTCTCCAAATGAGATCCTTTAACCAGTCATTGCTTGAAAGGGTTCCTTTAGCGATTAACCACAGCTATCAGTTCAGTCAGTTCAGTATGTCATATATCACAGAACCACCAGAACTTTGTTTGTTCCATATAAGAATACAGACATCTATACCTCATTGTATCCTGGCCAGATATAACACTTATGTCCATTCTATGTAATTCTAAAATTATATTTTCTCACAAATCTCAATATCCTCCCACATTCCAAAGGTAAGCAGTAGGTGGACTGGACACTCTAAATTGGCTGTAGGTATGAGCGTGCAGATGTATGTATGATGTGGTATGGAAGCACAACTCAGGCAGGGTTTGCCACCCAGTGGTGTGAACATTCGCACTAAATTATTGTCACTCGAATTAGCACCCTGACCCGATGTGCAAAAAAAATGGGAAAAGGAGGTTGTTGATGGATGGAAGTATCAACTTAGAACTCCTCTTGTATATTTAAGATTACTGGTTGTCCCGAAGACCCTTTCAAGAGCAACTTGCTTTATTATTATTCCAGTTAAGGAAAGGAACACTTAGTAACAAATTGCTTAGGACTGTGAAGTCTTAAGGTCACCTTACCATCATAATAAATTTTGCATCCTGCAGTAAAACTGCATTGTGAACATTCAGTTTTTTCATTTCACTTTTAAGCAAAGGAGGTCATTTTTTCTTGCTTCTGAACCTGTTCCATCACAGGTAGACACATTTCCGCAGGTTAACTGGGTGCAGGTGGAAAATTTAAACAGAGAATAACAAGAGTTCTATCTCCTTAATGAAGTAGAGCATTATTGTTGTACAAACTAACCCAAGTTAGGGTGTAGTTCCTAAGCCTTTATTTAAATCATTTATTAGCTACAGTATGTGACACATCCCAACTGATCTCAGCACAGTATACTGGCAATCTTTGGTCAAGTACCACAGCTGACTTGCTTTATTGTCACTGGCTGTAACCCAAAAACATAAACCATTTATGGTGAGATGTGATGAGAAAATCTGCATGCATAAATAGAAGACATATAAAGTAATAAGATGGTACAGCAAAATACACAGGTGTTGATGTATAGGTTCATAGATTCATACTAGGCTATCTGCCCTAGGGCATTTATAAGCCTAGCCAGAGTGTGTTTGGCTTTCGCCACCCATTTTAAATGAATTTTGCTATGCCCTTTTTCGAGGTTAGTATACTGTGCCTCTGTCTAACAGTGATACAGAAGTAAACCTACTATCTCCCATCCACTCATCAAGATTCCTCTTGAAGAGAGTTAATGAGGGACTCTGCCTAACCTGGACTGGGATTTTATTCCAGAGTGAAGGGAGCCTCTGGGTTATGAATCTGTCCCTCCAGCATGTCCTATTTATTTCAGTGCTGAGGTTCAAGTCTCTCGAGCGCGTAGCTCAATGAGATTTGGATTTTCTGTGGTGCAGCATGTCCATTAATTCCGGGTTAGACATGGCTTTATACGTCAGGCACAGATCGTCTCTGAGCAGGCAGTATGCCACTGAGTAGAGCTGGAGTTTCTTTAACCGGGCAGCATATGGCATCTGTTTGAGCCCTTTGATCCTCCTGGTGAGGTACTTTTGGGGTCTTTCCAGTTGCTGCAGGTGTCTGGTAAGGTACATCCCAAAAGGGGCATTGTACTCAATCATGGGCCTGATGAGGGATGAGTAAAGAGGCACGATGACCTCCCTTGATCTAGATGTGAATCCCTTCATGATTAGGTGGGCTATATAAAATGTTTTTCTAACCACTTTGGCCACGTGGTTGTCAAATGAGAGATTGCTATCAACTTGGGTCCCCAGGTCCCTAATTACTTCTTCCATACTTAATGGATTACCATCTATGTGGTAATTTGTGGGCACTTTGTTTTTGCCAAAGGGGATGACTATACACTTTTTGGCATTTAGCTTGAGGCCATGGCTCTGGCACCAGTTGTCTGTTTCTATGAGGCCCTTTTGTAGGATGCTTGTGTCGGCTGGAGAGTCGATTATGGCACCCAGTTTGCAGTCATCTGTGAACTTGGTCAGCTACAGTCCTTCCGTGTTAGCCTGTACCTCCGAGAAATATATACCGAACAAGAGAGGTCCCAGGACTGAGCCTTGTGGGATGCCACTTGTAACTAGTTTGGAGTCTGACATGGCTCCAGCAATTCTAACCATGTGGGTTCTGTCCTTGAGCCAGTTTGCAACCCATCTAGTGACAGAGGGGTTTATATTTAAGCTGGTGAGCTTATCTATAATGCCTGAGTGGGGTATTGTATCGAAGGCTTTTGCAAGGTCCAGGTAGGCTGTGTGGACCACCTTCCCCACGTCAATTGCCTTGGTGACTGTTTCAAATAAATCAACCAAGGTTTAAGAGGCAGGATCTGCCCTTAACAAAGCTGAACTGGGTAGGATCCACTGTCTGTAGGTCCCCAATATCTTTATTTATGAGGTCCATGATGGTCCTTTCCATAGCTTTGCAGACCAAGCTAGTCAGGCTTATGGGGCGATAGTTTCCAGGATCCGTTGAGGCACCACCTTTGTGGAGATGGACCACTGTTTCTGTACGCCACTCTTTGGGTACATATCCTGTAGTAAGGCTGAGATTGAACAGTAGTTTTATGTTTGGGTTTAGTTCTTCTTGGAGTTCATGTAGGATGCAGCCTGGGACACCGTCTGGTCCCATTGATGCTGTGTTTTTTGCTTTGGAGAGGGCGGCTCTTACCTGAGCATCTGAGATGTCAGGGGGGCAGCACTCTGCTGAGATAGATATTTCCCTTTTGGTGAGGAAGGGGGGGGAGTTTGCTCTGAACCTGTCAGCTAGGATGTTGGCAATGTCTGTGGGTTCGGTGTATTTTTTGTCATTTTGGACTAATTCTGAGCATATCTGGGAATTTCCACCCAGGTTCCTAACATAACTAAAGAAAGCCTTGTGATTATCCTTAGTGTCCTGTGCAATTTTTCTCTCGAAGCTGGCCTTAGACGATTTTATGAGTGCCCGTAGTTTTTTGCTAATACTGATCAGAGATGCCTTCCCTTTTTGGGATTTTGCTCTATCATGTAGTAGCTTCCTCCTTCTATTGTATAGTTTGTTTATGGCTGGGGTCCACCAGACAGGACGCCTAACTTTGGAGGATTGGGTCTTGGTTTTATCTGGGATTGCATGATCCATGCATTCCTGAAGGTGTTCATAGAATGCGTTTATAAAGGATTCTGTGGTCTGGACTGTATTTTCCACAGCCCCGGGGGTTTGAAGGATTCCACCTCGGTTTTGAGGAGTGTGAAATTTGCTTTAGAGACGTTTTTCACTGTGGTTTTCTGGGCAGGGGCTGGGGACAGGATGTGAATATCTAGTGAGATTAGTTTATGGTCTGATCTTATCAGTGAGGGATACACTTCTGGTCTGGAGCATAGAGTCCCCATGTTGGTGATGATCAGGTCCAGTATGTTTTCCCCTCTTGTGGGAGTGGCAACAAGTTGTTCCACAGCATTTGAGTTTATAAATTCTAGGAACCTTCAGGCTAGGGTGTTGGAGCTAGAGTAATGCTCCCAGTCTATGTTAGGGTAGTTGAAGTCGCCCAATATAATGGTGTTTGGAGAGACCTTCATATTTTCCAGTGTTCTCAGGAAGGCTGAGTGAGGTTCCTGGGTTTGGGAGGGTGGTCTGTAGCAGGATATAGACTGGAAGGCAGTTTTACCCACTGTTAGTTGCACATGGATAGTCTCTGATGCTTCGTACTGTGCCACCAACCTGGAAGTGTGGGTATCTTTGACGAATATTGATACTCCCCCTCCTTTTGTGGTTCGGTCCAAGTTTTGGGGCCGAAAAACATGGTATGAGGTATAACCTGGTAGTGCTGGGGTGCTCTCGGGAGCCTTGAACCAGGTTTCTTTTACTGCACAGATATCGATGTTCTCCATGCTAAGGAGAGTTTCGAGTCCATGCATCTTGAGGTTTAGACTTCTGGCGTTGAGTAGCATTACTCTTAGTTTCTTCTTCATGTATTATGTAGTGCAAATATGTTTCTGAACATAAGAAGGACCTAAGCAGTTTGGTGAGATTGTCATATATTCATATAGTGAATGAAGCAATGAAGCAATAATCCATAGTAATAGATAAATTGTTTACAATTAAGTGACTGACTATGCATTTGTGATGCATTGTTAATCTAACGTAAAGGTTGCACTTCTGGAATAAATGAGTACCAACCAATATTCAAGTAGCCCTAGCAGAAATAACTGACTAATAAAGTAGATATTTATGCTGTGATTGAAATATAAAAAGACAGGAATATGAGAGCATACTTAAAAGATAACAATGTTAGCATACATAAGTTTAACAAATGAAAGGTTCAGTGATAAAATACAAGGCTGAAAGTGTAGCTGGCAGTGTTAGTAAGGGAGACTGCTGTATATTTAAGAGAAGGATAGTAGACTGTGTATCACAAAACAACCAGAAATAGAAATGGGCTGAAAAATGTTAGCTACATCTGGTAAGAAAGCAGAAGGTTGCTGTGGTGAGGAGGTAGTAAAGTTAAAAGCAACAGAGAATAATATTTGTGCACGGTCCATGCCCAACTCCTTCTGCTTCTCCTGTCCTTGTATTCTTCCTGCTATGCCCCTAACCAAGTTATTTGTCACCATATGGGAAGCATTC
Organism: Protopterus annectens; assembly: GCF_019279795.1. NCBI lineage: Eukaryota > Metazoa > Chordata > Ceratodontiformes > Protopteridae > Protopterus > Protopterus annectens. The sequence continues at coordinate 889,578,362 of NC_056727.1, read as the reverse complement.
TCCAGTTTTTCTTGTCTGATTACTGCCTTGGTAAGCTTTCTTGCTACTTTCCTGCTTTAACTTTTGTTTCCAGATTGGCAATTTCTTATCTTTTACTTAGGATGGAGTGCTTGGATGCACTTGCTGGATTTTTGAGTCACATACTAGGGCAAAGGTTTTATCTTTATAGCATCCCATTCCAAATGTGTAACGTCCTGTCAAGAAAAGAAAGGAAGTGAAGATGCTGCAGGTTAAGCTCTATCTTACTGCTGGACTCCATGAAGACAACCATGGCAGGGAGCATAATCGCACAACCCCAGAAGGATATCAGATTAATCTATGGATCTGACAGGAATACTGATACGTACCTATGACTAATATTATCATATAATGAACATACTTCAGAAATGCTCCTTTTGACGAACCTCATCTTTACTCCACCTTGTAAGAAAAGAACATTCGATCTCCCTTCCTTCCTTCTTGCTGAGTTCATGATAGTGTATAATAAGTAACCTTATTCCAGGTCACCCATGAAGCGCTGAGAACTCATTTTATTCTACAAGTGCAACAGGAAAATTCTTACACACTGGAACTTGCTTGGTCAAGATATGCACTGCCAACTCTGAAAGGCAGCTGCAGAATGTTAGTCTTGACAACGTTTAGCTGGAAGAAGGGTGTTCTATTACAGTGAATGATTATCAGTATCATCCTTGGAGTGTTTAGGTTCATAGGTAGGTACTAGGCTATCTGCCCGAGGGCATTTATAAGCATAGCCAGAGTGTGTCAGCTTTCGCCGCCCCCCATTGATTAATTAACTGAGCCTCTGTCAAGAAGGGCCAATGAAGTGATCCCAGGGGTGTATTTTCTGCTACCCATCCACTTGTCAAGGTTTCTCTTGAAGAGTGTTAGTGAGGGGCTCTGCCTAATGTAGTTAGGAATTTTGTTTCAAAGCATGGGGAGTCTCTGTGATAGGAATCTATCCCTCCAGCATGTTCTATTTATTGTTGTGGCAAGGTTTAGCTCACTAGAGCGAGTGGCTCGCAGTGACTTGGATTTCTTTAGGTGGAGCATGTCCATCAATTCTGAGTTGGACATGGCTTTGTTAGTCAGGCAGAGATCACCTCTGAGTAAGCGATATGCGACTGAGTACAGCTGGAGTATTTCCAGTCGGGCTGCATAGAACATATGTTTGAGGCCAGTAATTCTCTTGGTGAGGTACTTTTGTGGTCTTTCCAGCTGTTGGAAGTGTCTTGTGAGGTACATCCCAAACAGGGCATTGTACTCTATGATGGGTCTGATGAGTGACGTTAGAGGGGCACTATAACCTCTATTTCTAGATGCGAACCCTTTAGTAATTAGGTTCATAGGTTCATAGGTTCATACTAGGCTATCTGCACCTAACTATGTTATGACACTTGAGACAGACACATTAGCAGAGCGCGCTATTCGCTAGGCTACATAGACGGATTTCCTAACTACTTTGGCAATATGATTGTCAAAGGAGAGATTACTATCTACCTGGGTCCCCAGATCTCTTATTACCTCTTCTGTATTAAGGGGGCTGCCACCTATGTGGTAATTCATGGGTGTTTTGTTTTTCCCAAATGGGATGACTATGCATTTTTTGGTATTTAGCTTGAGACCATGACTTTGACACTAGGTGTCCATCTCAGTAAGGCCCTTTTGGAGAATGTCCGTGTCAGTTGGAGAGTCAATTATGGCTCCCAATTTGCAGTCATCGGTGAACTGGTTTGCTTATCTCTGCCTATGCCTTGTTAGAGAATTTCTTCTGTTCTTTGCATAACAGATTTTCTCCTTAATAGGTACCTATACAATGTGAGATTCCTAATCATTTATAGGGCTCATGCAGAGAATAAGCACGGGAAGTGCCTCTGAGCGGTTAACACACCAGCGCAGTAGACCTACTAAAATAATATATAAGTACACACCTAGCTGGCAGCTGATGCACAGCATTTATGCAAATCAGCATGCTCATCATGAGGAAGACTGCTAATACAATTCAGAGACAGGCATACAGGATACAGCAGATGTCATACGTAATAATACATCTGTCACAGCTGCAGGCATCCAAGTACAGATACATATATATAGAGCCCAGGGACTGAATGTGATTGGGGGTGGACAGACACTTCACAGCTAGCACAGGTTGCTGTATTGTGTGCCATGTATTGATGCCAGCATCATTCTTGTACTGTGGTGCTCAGGGAGTCATTCATGTTGCTTTGTGGTACATTGCGCACATATTCTAGTGTACAAGATTCTGTACATGAATCATGCATCTGACAGTACTGAGACCCAGGCCTCACCACCTACTGTGGTCACTTTACATGCAAAGGTCTTTTATGAATCTGGTAGATATAACCTGCGGAAAGATAACAGCTGTCCAACACTGTTTGTGTGGGGTTTTCATGTTCTCCCTGTATATATGTGGGTTTTAACCAAGTACTCAGGCTTCCTCTAGGAGTAGTAAAGTTGCATCAAGATGAGGATTTAACCAGATGACCCTCAGCTAGTTGAAAAACAAAAACTAATGTGTTTTTGCAGGGAGTAAACACCCTCACTCTTCAAACATATATACAGCCAACTATGTGGTTGCAGTAATATAAACAAGGGGAATCTTTCAAAAGGAAGGAATCATTGCTGGTGCACACTTAAAAAACGTACCTGCAGTGATTTTCTATAGAAACCAGAGATCAGGGACTTCATCTTTACTGAGATGAACTCAATCAGATGGTACCTCATCCAGTTTAAGCTCAACAAGGTGTAGGAAAGAATTACTCAGGTATGCCTATATCCCAATAGCACAGTAATTGCTAACTTTAAATTGTCCACACACATGTGTATATATATATATATATATATATATATATATATATATATATATATATATATATATATATAGGTAGATAGATATAGATAGATAGATATGTGTGTGTTTATATATGTATATATATATATATATATATATATATATATATATATACATGGGATATATTTATATATGGGATCCGGACACATGCTCGACTAGCATATGTCCGAATCACAAAACATCGAACACACATACATGAAAGTGCTTAACATCGGCAAGCGCTTCCGTGTATGTGTGCCTGTTTTGTATTGAGTTGTGGCTGAGAAACATCAGTACTGGATCAAATATTTTACCGATTTAACAAATGATTACATTAAATTAAACTTAAACCTACTGATTCAACCTATTTCTGAAGATGTCATACTTTTTAACCTTATATTTTGTGTTCTACTCATTTTGTTTTGGTCTTTCTTTTTCTGCCATCTTTGTAAGAAGACTGATCCAAGCATTTACCACCTCTTACATAAAAAAACCCTTCACATTGCCTCCCTGTGGTTTATTTTCAACAATTCTTCCTTACCTTTTTTCTTTAAACAGATGATCCTAGTGCATAAGACATTCTTAGACATATATTATGCCCCATGCTATTTCTTTCTTATTATCTGAAGTAAGACAGACATTCTTAAGGCCCTTGTAGCAGCACCCATAGCTATACATTTTCAGCTTGAATTATGTTAATCTTAGTAAGGTACCCTTGCTAAGTTTTTAGCTGTATCGTATCTGTTGTCTTCTGAAGATTCATAAAATTGATACCAGAGCAGTCAGACCATTAGGAGCAAGAATAGTGAAAGAGGAAATAAACAGAGAACTCTGCTCGCTTGCTACTGCCCTGAGGGACAGGCAGTTAGATTGCAACCGTTTAAGCCATTCAGACTTTTTTTTTTATTACACAGCTCCCCCACAAAAACAAAACTATAGATTAACAAGCACAACAAATAACTGAATTCCTTATCCCTCCCCGTGTGATGTCAAATACAAACACAGCTATGGTTCTGCTTAAAGACAATATTGCAAAAGCATCTGCATTAGAAAAGCAAACAGAATAATGAAAAGTACACTTCCCTCTTTAAAAAACTGTTTGAAGTCAAATTACTCATAAAAACTTAAAGCAAATAGCCACTGGCAAATGCAGTTGACTCTAAAAAGTTACAACTCTTTCTGCGGTAATAAAAATGAAAAATTGAGTATAAAAATCTACTATATTCATTTGTTTTATTTGTCTGTTCAGCCACTGCTGTCCCTCACTAGAAAGAAGCAAAATAAAATGTAATAATATTTAATCATACAATATTCAATTTACACATTTAAGTGACTTTCCTGAAAATGTGGTAGAATTACAGAGATGCTGAGCAATTATAAACTGTACTACTGTATTCAATAACACACCACCAAAGCAAGCAAGTAATACAATTAATTAGCATAATCAGAAAAAATAAACAGGGCATCACATTTTCGCACAGCATTCCCTTGGCTAGCAAACAAAATTCTCAGACTTAACCAATAGATGTAGGAGCAGAGGCCAAGTATTTCCTGGTCCAGGGTGTGCTATTTTGGGGACAACTTCTATAAAGCTTGCTGAAATGTTTTACGTAGTCTGTCACAAAAAAAAAGTGTCAGCTGTCGCAAATGCATTTAATTAATCAAATTAGGGGTAGCTGCAAAAAAGAAAGTAGTTATACTTCCTGTCACAACTGCTGTAATACAGAGGCTAATGCAAACCCTTTCATGCCCTTCAAGGTTAAGGTTAAGCCCAGGAAGCTTAACAAACTATGTGCATGGTCAGTGTGGTAATTATCAGTCTGAGTGCAAAGTGAGCATGCTCAGTGCACTTGCGTACACAGAAGCAAAACTACCACCACTTAACCTACATACATACAAATACACACACACACACACATATATATATATATAGAGAGAGAGAGAGGCAGATGATGCTGCCTCATGGGACTTCATGGAGGAACCAGGAAATGTAAACCATAGGAGATGCAATTATCCTCATATAATGCTTTAAAGAAAAATTAATGCTGCATTATATGACTGGAGTATTTTTTAACCTATTGTCTTTTAGTTTCACTTTAATAAGTATCTTAAGATAATGGTGTCACATTTACTGTTCATGATGACAGTGTTACAATTGGATGTTGTTTTACAGGATGCCTTTCTACTACACATGGTAAATAAGGGTTGCAGCTATTATTTGGCTGACATAGTAACTGTAAATATAACATGGTACAGTAACTAGGAAGATTTTAACCAGTGGCAAAAAGAAATATGAAAAACATAGCTTAATGAATATGAAGCCAAAACCTCTGTTAAGACTCCTTTGACTCTTAACTGGTACAGTTTGAGTTATTATAACATACAATCAATAACCACTGCCACAGTCAGAGAATACCAAATACAAATTAGCGTAAACTTTCTTTAATCAATGCTTTCGTCAACAGGACTTCATCAGAAATGTTAAAAGCTTGCATACAACTCACTTTAAATACTCAAAACATAATTGAAGCACAATTAAATCATCCAATTGAACTAATTAAATATTATACAATTAAAAGCAACACAGTTAAAAGTCAACAATAATCACGTTTTAACATAAACTCTATAGTTCTTTAAAAAACATTTAACATTAATAACATCGTTCAGACTTTATCAGCCCTTAAATTAATTTGCCATTTGGTCCCCCTTTGTTCCAAGCAATTTTTAAAATCACCCCCTCTTAAACTCAATCTACCCTGTTCTAAAACAGAGAATAAAAACTTGTTGAAACCAATACATTCCATACTATGTCTATAGAGGGCATTCTTGGCGTCCCTTCTTTTCATACTATTTATGTGTTCTCTAATCCTAATGTACAAACATCTAGTAGTCATTCCTACATAGAATTTTAAACATTTACTACAGACAGCTATATAATCCACTCCATAACTTTTACAAGAAAAAACTCCTTTAACTGGAATAGTATAGGAAATGTGAGGCAGTTCCACATATGGTCCCTCTAAGATGTAGCTACACGTGCTGCACCCATAACATTTATACATACCATGAGGTTTGTTTGTGAACTTTGTGTCAAGAGTCACAGAATCCCTACCCTTCTCTAACAAAGTTTTTAAATTGTAATCATTCCTGTACACAGATCTGGGTCTCAAACCCACTACTTTCAACAACTCATGGTTTCCCTCAATAATTTTCCAATTCTTTTCAATAACATTACAAATGATTCCTCCATCTGTGGTCATAGACATGTCAAAACACAAATACCTCTGTTGTAACTCTACCCTGTCATTTACCTTTGGAATGGTTACCGGTGCTTTCCTCAAAATGGGTGGATACCAAACTTCTTTCCTGTCCCATACATACTTAGCTTGTTCATCCAACAAGCCTTCCTCATACCCCCCTATCCATAAAGAGTTTTTTAATGTATTTAAATTCTTCTGCCAATGAATGATCCTCACTGGTCATTCTGCTGGCTCTGATAAATTGCCCCTTGTGAATATTGTTTTTTATAAACTTAGGATGCTGGCTGGAATGATGTAAGCAGCTGTTCATAAATGTTCTCTTTCTATGAATTTTACTTACAAACTTGTTATTAATGTCATCCCATTTTAAATTTACATCTAAATAATTTATTCATATGCCAACATCCCCAACTACAAATTTCTAAAAATCGGAGGCTGTATTTAACTGGCTGACCAAAGATTCAACTGTATCAGGACCATCAGCTATGATAAAGACCAAATCGTTGATAAACCTCTTGTAATATAAAACATGGAAAACATTCTTGAAAGTCTCTAAAATGTGGTGTTCCCACCATCCCATAACAATGTTAGCAAAAGCGTGGGCTACCGGGGACCCCAAGGCTATACCTTGAACCTGTTTATAATACTTGTTATTAAATAAAAAATAATGATTATCCAAAATAATTTCTAATAAACTACAATAAAAATTAATGTGAGTACTGGACATCTTAGTATATTGGCTTAAATAAGCTCTAACATACTCTATGCCTATGTCATGTGGTATGCAAATATATATAAGGAAATAACATCTAAAGTAAACATAATATGTTTCCTTGGATCAAATACAACAGTGTCACTGAACTCCCTAATACTTTCCAAAAAATCCCATGAATCTTTTAGAAACAACCCCATATTTTGAACCAATGGATTCAAAAGAGCATCCACCATCAAAGACATTCCCTCAGTAACATAATTTGGAGCCAAAATTATGGGTCTGAAAGGAGGGTCAAATAGACTTTTATGAGTTTTTGGAATTCAGAACAAAGCACCAGTTTTTGGATTCTCAATGCAACAAAAATTGTATGTTACTTCATTCAAATCTCTACACATCAAACTGTTGTATAAAAAACTTGAAATATACTTGTAACATTTATGAATTTCATTAATTTCCACTCTCTTATACGCACATTCATTGGATAACATATTTTCCATTTACTTGACATAAAGACACAGGTCCATGACTACTAACATACGCCCCTTATCAATTTTCATAACTCAAATATCTTTATCGTCTGAGAACCCTTTCATGGCTGACCTCAATTCTATATTCAAATTGTCAAAATATCTCACATTTTCTGGTGTTGTTAATCAACAACTCATTTTCACATGATGTTTCAAAAACTTTTAAAGTATGGTTTAATAAGGGATTATAACTGGATGGTTTAACAAACAAATATTTTAAAATATTTTAAGGGTTGTCAAATGTACTGAATATTTGTAGTGAGAATCCAAAAATTGGTGTTTTGTTCGGAATTCCGAAAACTCATAAAAGTCTATTTGACCCTCCTTTCAGACCCATAATTTTGGCTCTAAATTATGTTACTGAGGGAATGTCTTTGATGGTGGATGCCCTTTTGAATCCATTAGTTCAAACTATGGGGTTATTTCTTAAAGATTCATGGATTTTTTTGGAAAATATTAGGGAGTTCAGTGACACTGTTGTATTTGATCCAAGGAAACATATTATGTTTACTTTAGATGTTATTTCCTTATATACTTGCATACCACATGACATAGGCATTGAGTATGATAGAGCTTATTTAAGGCAATATACTAAGATGTCCAGTACTCACATTAATTTTTATTGTAGTTTATTAAAAATTATTTTGGATAATCATTATTTTTTATTTAATAACAAGTATTATAAACAGATTCAAGATATAGCCATGGGGTCCCTGGTAGCCCACTCTTTTGCTAACATTGTTATGGGATGGTGGGAACACCACATTTTAGAGACTTTCAAGAATGCTTTCCATATTTTATATTACAAGAGGTTTATCGACGATTTGGTCTTTATCATAGCTGGTGGTCCTGATACAGTTGAATCTTTGGTCAGCCAGTTAAATACAGCCTCCATTTTTTAGAAATTTTGTAGTTGGGGATGTTGGCATATGAATAAATTATTTAGATGTAAATTTAAAATGGGATGACATTAATGACAAGTTTGTAAGTAAATTTCATAGAAAGAGAACATTTCTGAACAGCTACTTACATCATTCCAGCCAGCATCCTAAGTTTATAAAAAACAATATTCACAAGGGGCAATTTATCAGAGCCAGCAGAATGACCAGTGAGGATCATTCATTGGCAGAAGAATATGAATAGGGAGTATGAGGAAGGCTTGTTGGATGAACAAGCTAAGTATGTATGGGACAGGAGAGAAGTTTGGTATCCACCCATTTTGAGGAAAGCACCTGTAACCATTCCAAAGGTAAATGACAGGGTAGAGTTACAACAGAGGTATTTGTGTTTTGACATGTCTATGACCACAGATGGAGGAATCATTTGTAATGTTATTGAAAAGAAATGAAAAATTACTGAGGGAAATCATGAGTTGCTGAAAGTAGTGGGGTCAAGACCCAGATTTGTGTACAGGGATGATTACAATTTAAAAACTTTGTTAGAGAAGGGTAGGGATTCTGTGACTCTTGACACAAAGTTCACAAACAAACCTCATGGTATGTATAAATGTTATGGGTGCAGCACGTGTAGGTACATCCTAGAGGGACCATATGTGGAACTGCCTCACATTTCCTATACTATTCCAGTTAAAGGAGTTTTTCTTGTAAAAGTTATGGAGTGGATTATATAGCTGTCTGTAGTAAATGTTTAAAATTCTATGTAGGAATGGCTACTAGATGTTTGTACATTAGGGTTAGAGAACACATAAATAGTATGAAAAGAAGGGACACCAATAATGCCCTCTATAGACATAGTATGGAATGTATTGGTTTCAAGAAGTTTTTATTCTCTGTTTTAGAACAGGGTAGATTGAGTTTAAGAGGGGGCAATTTTAAAAATTACTTGGAACAAAGGGAGACCAAATGGCAAATTAATTTAAGGGCTGACAAAACACCAGATCTGGACGATGTTATTAATATTAAATGTTTTTAAAGAACCATAGAGTTTATGTTAAAAAGTGATTATTGTTGACATAACTGTGTTGCTTTTAATTGTATAATATTCAGTTAAACTGGATGATTTAATTGTGCTTCAGTTATGTTTTGAGTATTTAAAGTGAGTTGTATGCAAGCTTTTTACATTTCTGATGAAGTCCTGTTGACGAAAGCATTGATTAAAGAAAGTTTACGCTAATTTGTATTTGTTGTTCTCTGACTGTGGCAGTGGTTATTGTTATTAGTTTTTTGTTTGCTAGTGCACTTTTTCTGTTATTTACTATAACATACATTTTTATTGTGATGGAAACAGGTAGAATAACAGATTCTGCATCTGTTACTAAGACGATAGTTTATAAATTTTAGAAACTGTACTATAAATGTAAATAAAACACAGCTGTCATTTGGTAAATGACAAAAAATACATATATTGTACAGAAACTGTAAATCAAGAATGGCTTTCACAAGCATTTTTCACATAAAGCAAGCTATGTACTCCAACTCTACCACCAACATGAATGTATTTTATTTATCTGTCTATCTGTCTAGCTGTCAGCTGTGGTGGTGCAGTGGTTATAATTGTCACCTCACAGTAATAGGTTCTCTTGTTCGATTCTGCATGTCATGCAGTCAAGTGAGTTAAAGACATGCAGTAGGTATGTGTACCTTCTGTGAAGGTTGGGTGCCAGGTTGGCAACTCAACACTGTAATAACTTTACTGCAAATCAGTCTGTGGACTGGTGATCCACTATGGCAACCCCTAACTGGGAAAAGCCGAAAGACATTGTTTTGTCTAGCTAGCTAGTCTTTGTTGACCAGGTTAGTCTCACTAGACTGGTGGGCTCTGTTCTGCAGAGACTTGAGATGGTATTTATATAGACTTGGCAAAAGTTGGCCTGGACCCTGGGGAACTTCCCTTACTTTATTTTTTTTCTTGAAAATTAGCATGAGCTCTTTTTACATCCATCTTAACTACCTCCAACTCAAGCAGATTGTGTAGCCTCAGTGTAATATCTCATCTGAAGAATGTCACACTCAGAGGTACAAACGGGGCCTCAGTGTAATGTTTCATCTGAAGAATGGCACACTCAGAAGTACAAACAGGGCCTCAGCTCAGTGTAATGTCTCATCTGAAGATTGAAGAATGGCACACTCAGAAGTAAACGGGGCCTCAGTGTAATGTCTCATCTCAGGAATGGCACACTCAGAAGTACAAACAGAGCCTCAGTGTAATGTCTCATCTCAAGAATGGCACACTCAGAAATACAAATGGGGCCTCAATGTAATGTCTCATCTGAAGAATGGCACACTCAGAAGTACAAACGGGGCCTCAGTGTAATGTCTCATCTGAAGATTGAAGAATGGCAGACTCAGAAGTACAGGGCACATTCAGAAGTACAGCACCACCCACCATCCTGCAATAGAATGTCCAAGCACTATCAGTAATGGAAAATGAATCCAATCACCAGTGGTGGGAATAGAACCCAAAGCAGTTTGGTCTTCTAACATCAAATGCAAGGACACTACCTGTTGAACCACTGACAATGCAGGCTTTATGCAAGCTGAAACAGTCTCAGAGTTAGTTGTACAAGACGTGATGATGCAGCCCCCTAAGAAAGAAAATTAAAATCAGTCCTTATGATAATTAGTTTGATAATTTATGTTTTAGTGAAAGATAGTCAACCTGGAAAGTACAAGAACCCATTTCTTGTGCATTCTTAATCACTTTCTCTCACTTTCATTACTATAATCATGATAACATAAAATAAGTGATATAATAAATATTTAGGCAAATATATTGTGTATGTGTGTGTTTCTGGCTGTGGATGTGGATATGTTTCTGTCTGTGGAACTATATATATAGTGCAGTTAATCAATACTCCTTTGTGAAACAGCTGAACTGCGGTATGGATTGAGAGAATGTTTGCTTGAACATCTTTTTGTGTTACTTCTGGATGGATGACAAAGGTAAGTGCTGGGAATGAGACTTTGTGTGTGAGTGTGTAAATTATAGTGTTAGGTAAGGGGATAGATTTTGTGTGTGTTCTTATGGTTAGGTTAGGAGATAGATTTAGTTGGTGTGTGTGTGTGTGTGTGTGTGTGTGTGTGTGTGTGTGTGTGTGTGTGTGTGTGTGTGTGTGTGTGTGTGTGTGTGTGTGTGTGTGTGTGTGTGTGTGTGTGTGTGTGTGTGTGTCAGAGCTATCATGTGTAGTGGTAGTGCTGTGGTAAGGGTTTTTAAGTTAAAATGCACAGTAGCGTTAGGGACAGAGTTTGGGTTAGCTTGTATTAGTTGGACAGGGGCCTTCAACAAGAGTGGCATTTTCACTTGATATGGAAGGCTATGCTCTCATAACAGTTGCAGTCCTATGATGTGAGCATGCATCAGACACTCATCTCTTCAATATGTGGTAATTCAGGAATGTGAGGAAGAAATAACACTGAGATGTGCTACAAGGACACTGTTTACGGCAGATGCATTTAGAGAGAATTACATGGTTAGGTGACTAGTAAAAATACACACAGCATACAAATTATAATTTGTCAGTATCATCTATAGTATGATACATCTGAGGAAGAGCACATCATTTTGAGGCATGATCACAAGGTGTGCCAGAGAAATTCAGAAATGACTGCACACCTACATGATTGATTGGCAAATAGATATAGACCACAGGAAGCATATTATCGGTAATACCCAGACTTCTCTTTAAAATACTCCTTCCCTGAGTTTACATTTAATATGCACACTCACATTAAGCATTATTTCATTTAAAGTTATGCATTTTAAATAAGAATTGTTGGCATGAGTGACCTCTGCTTTATCTTATTAATGTGACCATATAATAAATGATCAAATAGAGATTTTAATTTATTTACTTACAATTCATTTTTGACTTTGACAGCATGCTTCTTTGTTTGCATTTTTTACTCTGTAAAGTTCTGTTTGAAAAGCATTTCAGTAAGAGTTGGGATGACAAGAGCTCAGCTGTCCTCAATAAGTTACATTATCATTCTGTTTTTACGTGTTAAATTAAACATTTTATTCAAAACTGCTATGTATCCTTATTGAGGACATGTTCTAAATAAGTAGCAATTGACACATTTTATCATTTTCCAGGAATTTTCATTATCTTTGAGCAAAGTTAACTTAAAACAAAAATATTTTGGCAAATTAATACAAAAACAAAAATTCTCTAATCAGTCAACCACCACAGCTAGTGTTCTGCACATACATGACACAGCTCTGGATGAAGACCGCTAAGATACTGTATACGTTGTCAGAGACCATATTTTAAACACAAACATTGACTCAGCCCTGCAATGCAGGTGTTACACCTATGAGGACAAAATGTTCAGCTCTAGTCCCACACCCTTTGTAATTTTTTCCATTTGTTTATTCTATAGTAATTATGCATTTCAAAGAACTAAATCACATGAGTTATATATTAAGTCATGCAACCTAAGCTGTCCACAGACAGCTATTTATTATGGGAAAATCTTCACTGAACAATTTTCTTTATTTCTTCCTGTGATTTGATATCCATCTGTTATATATTACATTTCTGAGAATGCAAAATGCAGTCTTCGTAATCAGACTGTGCAGCTGTTATGATTCATATCACAAATCAAATTAAAGCCATATAAAATATCTATGTAGTTATGAAGCACTGTGATTATATTCAGAATGTGGGTAAAAGATAAATTAGTTAAGCATGTCTTTCATGTAAGAAAAGTGTATAGCAAGGTCTGCTAACCACCATTCATCACTGTTAAACTCTAGTCCTGCATTAAAGTGTAGCAGAAAAGTGGTAGAAGCTAAAACAGCTTTTAAACCTGTTGGACAATTCCCTGTCTCTCACACAGACACACACACACACACACACACACACACACACACACACACACACACACACACACACACACAATGTGGCAGAGTATCTAATGATGACTTTTAAAGCAGTTCCTTCTTCAGAGGGACAGTTCACTTCTGCCCACTGTGTGTGTGGCAGTGCTAACTGTTCTGTGGCATTATGAACTGCCACTCCTACATTTGTTTCTGTAACTGGTAGTATACGGAGCAGATAAAGTATCATGCACTACATAGAACTATGACTGGGTCTCTCAGATTGTTCTTATGTGTTCTTGACATGCATGTCAAGATTCATCGTCCAAACTGTGCATCCTTCCACTCTGAAGGTGAATTTCATGGCATCCATATCTCAAAAATGTAACAACCTGGCTATGAACAAAGACCTGATTATAATTCTCTGTACTGACCATGATGTAGGCTGGAAGGAATCAAAACCAGTGGCATTATGAATGTTAGCAGACAGTGTGTATGCAGTATACTAGAAGCATTCTATCTCATTACCATAAAATAATATGCAAATTAAATGTATAATGTTGTGTACAGACGTATGTGTTTTCAAATTGTATGCAGATAATTAAAAACATAAATATTTCAATACCTGGATGAGTAAAAGCATAAAAGTGATGGTTTGAAAAGAAACATACAGTACTTAGACCCAGACATGCATTAGTTAATTAGAAAGCTTATACTAGGCTTTTAGTGATTTGTATTTGATCTTTGTCTGATGCTTGAATATGTAATGCAGAATTTAAAACTATATGCATTAGAAGGTGCCTTTACATTAGCCACCTTAGTAGTGTCATGACAGCTGCAGTACTCCCTGAGAGCTACACTGCTGCAGTACTCCCTGAGAGCTACACAGCTGCAGTACTCCAAGAGCTACACAGCTGCAGTACTCCAAGAGCTACACAGCTGCAGTACTCCCTGAGAGCTACACTGCTTGCAGTACTCCCTGAGAGCTACACTGCTTGCAGTACTCCCTGAGAGCTACACAGCTGCAGTACTCCCTGAGAGCTACACTGCTTGCAGTACTCCCTGAGAGCTACACTGCTTGCAGTACTCCCTGAGAGCTACGCAGCTGCAGTACTCCCTGAGAGCTACACTGCTGCAGTTCTCCCTGAGAGCTACACTGCTGCAGTACTCCCTGAGAGCTACACTGCTTGCAGTACTCCTTGAGAGCTACACTGCTTGCAGTACCCCCTAAGAGCTACACTGCTTGCAGTACTCCCTGAGAGCTACACTGCTTGCAGGGATGAGGGCACAGTTTCACAATGCTTAACTGTCTTTGATTTTATGGCATATATTAACTCCCTACCAGCTCTGGCAACACGTCTCCCACAGCACCTGTTGTCCTGTGTGTCACTACAGCTCAGCTAAGTTGAGAGGCACACTCAGAGTGAGTTCTGGGAGGCAAATGTGATTCCCACCTTGTTGGCATAACATGACACTCTGCTCTGATTCAGGCCACAAACCTATGGAACACAAACAAAGCTAAAGAAATGACACATATATCACGTCTCTGGATAGCTGTAACCACACATCAGCTCTATCATTCCTGACAGCTCCTGCATGATATTTTTTGCATTTTCTCGTAGTCCTTACATATGCCAGCAATGTTTACAGACAATAACTGGTTAAATGTTGTCATGAGTTATTTAACCAAATACAAGAAATGTCATTTGGAATCTTGAGTTCAGCAGTGAATTTCTGCATAAAAATCATAATCCAAGAAAAAACATAATATCATTACAACTTATCCAGAAACGCAAATGGATAATTCTTGAATACAACTGAAATGTGTAGTGAATCTCCCTCATCAATGACCATGCAAATGGCTGCTGAACTTAAATCCTGACTCGCTTTCATTAAATTAATAATTTCTGTTAAGGAATCATACATGTGCAGGCTAAGAAAATTCTCAGACTATAAATTATCCTACAAAGCACACATTTTAAAAGAAGTAAAGAAATGCAACATTTGAATTAGCATTTGGTCTGTCACCACAGGCAACAATGAACTACACTTTTTGCTACACAATAGTATACGTGGATAGGCAGGCAAAGGGAAGACATGCATAAGCCAGACAAATCCGCTACTAAGTCAGTAATTTTGTCTGTCTGAGATGAAACACAGTATTCATTCATTTTCTAATGCCTGATTTAACATGCATAGGACAACAGTAAAGAAATGAGCTTCCACAATTGCAATCATCTACATCATTCAAAGCTCACTGCATAGAAGTCTTTTTATTTAGAGTCACTGTTTCTTTCAGAAAAAAGCTCTGTGACATTTCAGCTAAAGAGAGTTTAATTAGCAAGGCCGGGCAGTGGAGAAGTAAATTGACCAGGGTATGATGGGAAAGACTGACTGTCATTAGCTGAACAGTCCCATGGTGAAGTGAAGCATAGCATTCTGATGCATGAGTGCCACCTGTTGTATGGAAGGGTGCTGGCTCATGCACAGATCGCCAGGAGCAGAACTGAGCCTACCAAGCAATGCATATACACTGCAACTGGACTAGGTGTGTGGAAGGGTACACACGCACCATGACAATGCTGGACCTGCTATGGCATTGTCCTGGCTAGCCATCTGCTGGGAGAGAAGGAAGGACACAAAAAAAAACACAATCTAAGCATTCGTGTGTGTGTGTGTGTGTGTGTGTGTGTGTGTGTGTGTGTGTGTGTGTGTCTATATATTATATATATATATATATATATATATATATATATATATATATATATATATAAAACTACATAGCTGCAACATCACATAGCCCCTTTGGCTAGTGATGGTTGTGGGGGCGGGTCTAGCTGCTTACTGATTATGACCCAGCCATGTACACTATCACATACAATTATCATTAGCCAAGTGGTCAGTAGACTCACAGTAGAACATCAGTGTGCCTCAAGCAATAACTGGTTCCAGCATAACTACCTAATAGAATGCAATCAGGTCATAGACATCCTGTCAATTACACTGTTAGGATGTAACTCAAAAGTAAGCATAGAATCCATTTGATTTGCATAAATATTATTTTTAGCACTAAGAAAATAATATATTTCCCATATATCCAGTCTGCCTTCAAACAGGATGGACTAATGGCTGTGAGACTGATGTTATGGACTGACTAATGGATTCATACTGCCGCATATCTAGCAAGAGAAGAGGAACCAAGATTCCCAAGAATGACTGTCTTTCTATAAGGAAAGCAGGTGAATGATCCCAACATTCTTTGCTTTGTAATGCAGAGAGGTACTGCAGCCACCTTGACTGGCTCAATCCCTGAGATTAGAATGAGACTCTGGGACCAAACATAAACAAGCAGGAATGCATGTGGATCAGTGGACCAAAACATTTATAACCTCACATTTCAACACCACTGGGACCCAGCACCAAGCTGATCTCATGAGCGAAATTCAATTTATGCAAAAATACACCTCCCTTGTGGATAGAAAAAACCCAACAAACAGTTGGGGAAGATGCCAAGTTACCAGTGAGATGTCCACTGAGTGGCATTTTCAGAATGAGCACTGGATTAGTGAGTACCTTAGTGGCCAGAAGAAATGCCTGACCCAAATAAATAAACCACATAGTAAAGCAAGTTCTGCTGTTATACAAAAATAAGAGGAAATACCGTAAGCATTTTGATTTAATAAATACTAAAATTGTCTAATTTTGTTTTCAAAGAATTCATATCGGAACTATTAAGCCTAACAAACTACAACAAAACATGGCAAATTTACCAGTTAAAAACTATAAAAACTGTTAAAGATGTCTAGCTTATCTTTAAAGGGAAACCTTCCGTGTTTGGACAGCCTATCACTAAGGCATTGGTACCCATAAACTTAGGTTTCTTAAGTTCTCTCAACAATCAGGGTGATGCTAATCAGAAGGGCAACGCATTTATTCTGTGCCATTGTCCTCCTTATCTAAACACATAATGTACAGGTTCACAGACACATTATTTTTTCATCCTGTACCATCAGGGTCTTCATCTGGAGGAGGAAGTAATAAAAATATTCTCTGGGGTTTTTTTGTTGTTTTTTTGTTTTATTTCACAAACTGAAGTCAGACCAGTAAGGTCACTCCCATAGAAAAGGAACTCTGAGTGGAAAATGTCACTCCCACATTTCATTTCTCAAAATGCTGAGATGTGCACAGTACAGTACATGTGCAAACAAGAGCTGCCAGAGATCAGCCTGCTGGGGGAGACAGTGCTGCCTCTTATACATTTCATCCATGCATCTTTTGATGAAAATGTGGCAAGTGATTGTTAGTCATATTACAAAAGACATTTTATTTTGTCTCAAAAGCTGTGTCATTGGTCTGAAGTTGTGAAAATTGTGTTTAATGTGTAAATGTGTGACAGCAACAGCTACAAAGTCCTCCTCCAAACTGACCTGGCTGGATTAAGGATCTTGACCAGCGATTCTCAGTTCACAGTAATCACAGATGATCTGAAGGCATACCTCTAAACTTCTTTGCTCAAGAATTTTGGACAGCATCAAAAATAAGTGGGACAAAGGCCCAAAATCAAAGACTATTTATAGATATTACTCTAATTCCCTTAAGAAGTTAATATTACAACAGGTTTTGCATCAACATATATGCTCTAAACACTAAGAAGTATAAAACTCTAATGATTTAAAAGAAGTCAAAACTTTTATGACAGACAGGGCAAACATTTAAAGCAAAATCAGAGACATTCTGCAAAGCTCTGGACAACTGAGAGGTATTTGTGATGGTTACTGTTCAACCTTAGAGCGTTAAAAATCACAGCAGAGGTCCTTAAAATCATAGTACTGAATGAGAAAAAGCAGCACTTTCATATTTTTTCAGAAAACTATTTCTTCAAATAATAGAGCATATATAGTTAATGATAGGGGGTCTTTACATGAACTTAACTCGGTTACTTAATGATGTTTCTAACTTTAAGCAGTTCTAACTATGACTAAAATTAGTAAAACTTGAAGAACAGGGCTGTATCTGATAAAAAAGTCATACTGCTATATCTAAATTATAGCTGAGATACAGATAAGCATTTTGGCAAGAATGCTAGATTAAATTGTGTGCTTGCGTGTGTGTGTGTGTGTGTGTGTGTGTGTGTGTGTGTGTGTGTGTCTGTGTTGCTAACTTCGCACACACACAGCAATGACACCACATTGTTTTCATTTTCTTTAGACTCTAACTTTATCACAAACAATAAGTTTAGCCTGGCATGCCACAGTAACCACGGGCACCTGATGAGATGAGAGATGTTGACCAGCCAGAAAAGGGCAAACCTCTCTCTTTTTCCTGGAAAGAGAAATCCTACAGCTAGTATTCAGCAAAACAAAAGGCAAATACTTATAAACCTGCATATGCATTTTTCTGTGCAGAATTTCAGCTAGATGTCTCTGATAGCAAAAAGAAACTCTAGAGCAGAAAAGCAAAGCAGAGGACGGAAAAGTAAGTTGCTGAACTATATTTCTCCATCACAAAAGACAAAGTCTGTCACTGTATGACACTCCTCTTTCCAAAACAAGAGCAGCACTAATTCGTAGTCTTCAGAACCTTCTGGCACCACAAAGGAACAACAATGCAGTAAAATCAAGAAGGGCACATCAAGCATTCACAGAAACATTTAGCCCTCAGGTGCTACTTCTGAAACAACAGTTTAAAATAAATGAATTCCTTGAAATGGGAGGGCAAAGGGATGCTGGGGACACTGCTCTTGGCACAGAATACCAATGATGTAAAATCTGCATTTATAGTTCTGAAACCTTGTTTAAGTAAATTATCACTCTGCCTTTGGTTGAAATGAAAACTATTAAAGCATTTTCTGTTAACATTTGTGCAGGCAAGTAATGTAAAGTGAATGAAGGGTCAAACACAACTGGGCCTGGGCTACACAACTGTCTGCTTACACAATGAACTGGGAGTGGAGGTAGTATCCTCTTCTGGACTGTTATGTAGGAACGGGACCCAGTAAATAGAACAGCTAACCTGTCCAGTGGTACTAATCTGGTCAACAAAAGGAAATAAATCAACAGTCACTATAAAAAGTGAATGGAACACAGTCAAACATTTTAGCCTGGTGGGTGAAAATCACAACTGTTCTTTTCCCCTGAGCTGTCCTAAAAATATTTGCAGTGGAAGTCAGTAGCAGGGATAATGTGCATGAATATTTCATAACAATAGCTAAATATGTCATAGACCAGAAATAAAAGCTTGAGTTGCAAATTCTTTTCTATGTAATGCAGACAATAAATCAATCAATCAATCACCAGAAAATAGTGGGAAGAGATTTTGAATGTTGAAGGGAATCTTTAGGTAATAATATAGGACACAATGCTAAGTTACATGTGTAAAATACAGCTGCATATATTTCAGAAACTGTATAGTGTAAAAGAAACCTCCTGGCCCAAAAGAGGAAGTGTTTCTGCAGCATTTCATACAGACGTTTGCTGACATAAATGCATGCATTCAAATGGATAAATGTCCACCACTAGCACGCACTCCTTTCTTTAGTGATAGTTCTGACCTTACTAACTAGTGTGAGCTTTATTCAGTAACACTGTCAGAAAATTATAGATCATTCTCACTCATCTGAAAGTCAGTTTCCTGTACTCTGCATTCTAGCCTTTTTAAACTTCTCTCACAATCTCAGCTTAAAAGTAAAATAGCCAGCCAGTCTGTCAGGGTCTCAGTTTTCACATCTTCAAATCTGGAGCATTTGTCTAATTTTTCAAGCATTTAGCACAGCCTTCTGACGATTTAAGTCAGAGAAGCATTTGTTAAATGCTTGGCACATATGGAACATTTGCCTGATTGCTCAGAATGTTTGAAACACTCCTCTGACTGAACTAACCTTATGCATAAATAAACAGCATGCCATCTGAAACATTTATCTAAATATTCACACTGTCTGCATTAGTTTCCTGAATGTTTTCAGCATTTAGAGTGTGTGTATAAATGCACATACAATATCACGTTTTTGTCTACATGTTAAGAGATATCTGAAGTGTTTATTAACTGATCAAAACAATCATGTACCTAAAGCACAGATATATTAGGGACATTTGCCTAAATGTTCAAAGCCTTTTAAGGATTCAGAGTATATCTGCCAATACTGACAGTGTTTTGACTATTTGTTCTCTCAACATATGTGCAAATACTCAAAGCATTTCTTTAATTTATCAGTGTATTTGACAAAATAATGCCTTGAACATTTGTTCAAAATTGTATAGATTTTTCTGAATAACTAAAGGCTTTTTGACCCTACACTAAGTCATAACTACACCATGTTGCCAGTCATAGTTTTATTTTATTTTTTTATTTCAGCCCCATGTTTCTTAACCTCTTTTATACATATGCCCACTGTACAGTATCTCCCCCAACCCATGCCCAGCTAACAGTCACCCCCACCCCAATAAAAAAATCAGATGCATAAATGAAAACATCTGAGGACCAGCAGAAGCTTGGGTTGCAGTGATCAAAGCTGTGAACCTGAGAGTTTGCTACATTATTCTGGTAACTATACACAATTAGTACAGTTCCTTCTCCCCATCAATTAAGTCATCTTCATTTATACTGAGCATCTACTTCTTTAGTTACAGTTTAGATAATCTAAAACAGAGCATTTCTTCAAATGCACAAGTAATCTGGATTATTGACCTTGCTAGTAATAAAGGAATCTGTTACTTAGTTTTAATGTAGTCCCAGCAGGTGACACTTCTACTGAAAAATTGCCTGAAAGTCATATTTTCAAGTCTTCACAGAGCTGCAAACAGTATAATAGTGTGTGTGTATCAGTGCTCGTGTGTGCGTAACCATGTACATTTGTTTGTATGTGTGCATTATTTGTCTATATAATAGTCTATAGAGTTTTTTGCAGTTAAAATCATTGCTGTGTTGTTAATAATACTAACATTGACTCACTGCACTTAATATGTATGATAACTTATAAGATCTAAGGATGATGACTTGTGTAAAAGTAATATGCTGCATGTCTTAATTTCCCCTGTACTAACAAACAAATTTCAGTGTAAGCCAAAGGTAGAAGTTTAGCCTGTGCTCCCTATGAAAGAAAGGGAAGATGTAATGTTGAAAACCATTGTCCTTTGTTCCCCAATCCTAGTCTGTCATTTCCCCCTAGAAGATTTGGTGTCAAGTTATAACTTAAAAACAAATAACTGGCTTGAAAGGTCATCCAGCAGTCTTAAGTCAGAACTTGGACTTTATTAACAAGCGGTCCAGTGGCCGGGAGTCTCACAGTAGAGCTCTGGGAAGCCATGTTGAATTATGTATAAACAAAATGATATACATTTCATGCATTGGCCTGTTAGTAATTCAATTGTTTCCTTTGAAAAATCCAAAGTGTTGCTTGAATGTGAAGGTTCTAAAGAATAACATTAGCACCTGTAATGTCTTTTGTTAAAAGGCATTTTGTGCATTATAGAATTTTTTTCCTTCAATGAAGCGAATCCAGTCTGTTTAAATCTGTTCTGGACTTTGGTAATTATTTGTGTGCCTAAAAAGCCAAGTCAGCTCATGCAATGCTCCCAGTGCATTCTTCACAGCCCCCCTTTTAATACCTTCTCACAGTACCTGTAGATTCATTCTGCCATCTTAGATATTGTGAACTATGCTGGTTTGTGTTACTGACAGGTGCCTAGAGATGACAATTATGTATGAATATCTTGTTTAAGAGAGGCAGTTCACACTGGCCTTGCACAAATTTATAAGATGAAAATGTGAGAATTATGAGATTACAGGAGCTTCACCAAATAAATTATAGACAGTTAAACAGCATACATATAATTTATGTGTAAGGAAAAATATTGTAAGCAAATTGCATGATGCTTAGTTTTCTTTACCTCAACTGCACTATAATCAGTTTTGTTTTAAGGTTATTAAAATCTGTTTATTAAAAACAAAATTATATGACTAAACAAAGCACTGTACATTAAAATTATATCTACATTGTACATATATACTTGTGTGTGTGTGTGTGTGTGTGTGTGTGTGTGTGTGTGTGTGTGTGTGTGTGTGTGTGTGGGTTGGACGAATACCAAGATATTCGAATAATTGAGAAGTGTGCGTATCTTAACTACTTCATTTTCTAAGTGCATTACTAGTTCAAACTCAGAAATGGGTAGTTGGATGTCTGGATTTGAATCCCATCATCATGGCATAATGGGCTTAGTGACAGTGAAGGATTTTCCATTTGGATTCCACTTATCATCTAACATTAAATGACTAAAGCACTGGACAGTAAAGTGCTTGTGGCAAGTTTATATGCTAGGGCAGTAGCAGAGTTTACATTTCTATGTTTAGCATTCTTATGGCTAAATAATAAAACCCTTCCGCACAGAAGAAATACATATATTTATGATGACAATTATATCAGAAATGGATCTGCTAACAAATTATTTTAATTTTCTTTTTAAAAACCTATAGCTCTCTAAAGATGTATATTCTTGGACTGTTGCAGTCATTCAGCAGTCTTAACACATTTATTAATCTAAAATAGCATACATGCAACATTATAGTACACAAACACAGGGACCTTATCAGTTGTCTAAGTGTACCAGAGTGACCACTACAGTGTTCAAGGCTTAACAGGTAACAGACTTGATTGTGTGATACAAGACTGGAGAATCATGGGTTCCAGTCCCATTACTAGCAGTGTAAGATAATGCCAAATACTGACACCCTACAACAGTAATACTAGGAACTGTATTGTACTGTTCAAGTGTGCCTTTTTCATGAGGCACTAAAGTGAAACCTGTGCTGTCATGTTTATTTACTATCTATTTGATTGTTTGTTACCTAGAAAAGTAGACTACTTGGACAACCCATTCTAGCCATGATCTTTTTGGAGGCTGAACAAATGAATCCACAGTTCAAAACATTTGTCAAGTCCAGAGAACACTACATTTAGTAACAGTCCATATTACATTCATTATGTACATTATAATTATATAGTGGCATATCTTAAGTATTAAAGTTTCAGGTAAGTTTATGAGACTAACTTTTACAGAAAAGTAGAAATCACACACACACACACACACACACACACACACACACACACACACACACCCTTATACAGTAATACGTCACAAGCTGTGAACATTTCAAGGTAGTTCCTGACACTAAATTACATCAGTGGGAGGTCAAGGGTTATAATTATACACTTTGCAGAAATTATACTCAAATGTATTATCGTGCAAGTATCATTACATTCTTTAGGTCCATGGGAACAGCTACATTTTTTTGTACAAGTGAGTAAATGTTTTGCACCCAGAGGCTTTATTTGTTTCGCAATACTTAAGATTGATAGCAAACTACAAAATTAAAACAACAGAGTATCTCTAGCAACTCTGCCTTGTGTGTCAAGACTTTACAAAGTTTCATCAGCAGCCAGGGGGAGAGGAGTATAGAACTGAGTAGTAGATGGTCCAACGATAGGAGGTAATGTAGAGAGGGAATGGGTCAAAGAAGGCAATGTCTAGGGTTGCCATCTTTTCAAATGCCCAAAGTGGGAAATTTTTCATGCAAACATAAGATTTTGCTTGACAAACTATACCCACAACCAGTGCAAAGGACCGGACTTCACATTTTTGCTTATTCTTGTAGAATTTGAGTTTATGCCTATTAATCATTTTAAAATTAAGCCTGGACTGCAAGAATCAGCTTGTTAGAAGCTCAGAACCTTAATCTCGTGTCCTAATTGACAGAGGATTACCAAATTAACCTGAGGGAAAAGAAGTCTGACAGCTTTAAATGTGCATTTTAATAGTTACTTCTTTAGATGATATTTATTTAGTGTCCCAACTGAAAGACAAAAAGCAGGAAGTAATATGACAAACATTTAAACAGGGATATTCAAACATTTTGGTTCATGGGCCTCTTACCATATGGTTCAGGGGCCATTTATTAATACTTGGCAAGGATGGGGGCTTACATTATCATATCCAACATGCATCTTGCACAGTCAGAAAATATGGAACTAACATGTATTTACTCTACATTGTGTTCTCCTGTTATTGGGCATCGAGTATATGCTCCTCTCCAGTTATCTAACATGACTTAGTCTGTAGCATGGGGAATATGCCAGAATGGATATGCCACCAATACAAGGAGGAATCCCGAATTCCAGAAAGCTTAGATTCTGACTGATAAGTTGTCATTAGCATTCACTGAAAACTGTTTTCCCGTACTAGGTTGACTGAGACCAACAGGTTCAGTTAATGTGACAGTAAGAGAGAATACAATCTTTAGTTCCTCTATGTGTCACCAACTGGTTTCCTTTGTCAACAGGTGGGGCAAGGTGAACAGGAACAGTGAGTGGTGCCTATGCCAGTCTAAGCAGGTGTAATATAAACAGTTTAATAAGCTGGAGCAATGATAACAGGCGTACAGATATTATACTTAGTATAAAACTCGGTGATGTCTGCATGAGACAAAGGAGTGTAAGGCTGGAGCAGCACAGCTCTCACATAGTTATTGTGACTGTAGTTAGAGCAGTGCCTAAGGGAGAAATGCTTGCCAGTATTTTTTATTTGCAAAATGTGAAGGGTGCTTCTCTATGTATCATGCTAAAGCACTGCTAGTAAAACTGAACTGGCATTACTCATCTGTGCATGGCACAGTGCGAAACCTTCAGTAGGCTAATTAGCTGTTACATAGAAGCAAATTCTGCACAGTACCAAGTGTAGTACTTGAACACATATAATGACAGACATCAAGCAGAGGCCAATCGTGTAGTACATTCATAAACAGAACTTAAGTGCCCTACATGACAGCACAGAGTATCAATCAGCAAAGAGTGGTCTAGAGTTAAAGAGACAGAGCTCATCAGCCCAGTGAGATAGTCTGTCATTGAATTTATGAGGTTTACTTCGGGATGTGCCACTTGTGTTGTCAGTACAGGGAGTGAGGAGATGGAGTCACCTTGTATGCTGATTGATTGGTTATAATCAGTCAACAGTGGCTCCCATTATAGGTGGCCTAAAGAAGCTATTGATTTGTGTAGGAAGGTTTGTTCCAAATAAATAACTGGTGCCAAAATCATGAACTGAAACTAAATGATAAAAATGCATTATTGTATCCTTTGGGAAGTCATCAATCCTAGGGAACTGCCACATTAACAATACGCCTCTAAGACCTGCCCCAATTGTTCAGGGTTTGAGAACTTATATGGACAGTGACCTAACTTTTGACCAACATGTTTCCATTGTAGTAAGAAAGTCCTTCTATATTGCACAGCTTACAAACAAAAGAACTGTGTATAGATCAAGGGGTGTCACTGCCCCCCCTTTAATATCCCTCATTAGGGCAATCACTGAATATAATGCCCCCTTTGGCATGTATCTGTCTAGACACGTGCAACAACTGGAACTCCCACAGAGATACCTTACTAGAAGAATACAAGGCCTGAACAACATATCCTACATACAGGGACTCAATGCCCTATCACTATACTTGGTATCCTACAGACTGCTAAGATGTAGCCTGTCTCTGGCATACAAGACATCCTCCAACCCATTAGTGATGAATTTACTGCACTTCAGCAAGTCAAATGGCATCAAAAATACCTGGTCTATGGATCTAAATCTCTTCTGCAACATCAACAGAACAGTTTAGAGGGACATGTATATCTCACAGAGGATACTGTTCCTCTGGAACAGACTCCCTAGTCACATAAAACAAAGTTCACCCCTGTGCATATTCAAGCACAACTTGGATCTATGGATGGGAAACAGAAAATGAACCCCAGGACTGCCCTCTGTACTGCTAATGGAGAGAGAGGCAGCTCCTAAATGCTTTATCCCATGCATGGGTCCCCTCAAATTATCTATGTTATGATTCCAACAATTATCATTAGGGGTAATGTATAATTATTGACCATGGGATGGGTAAGGCCAATCTCTAATTAGGACAACCTCTACCCAAATGGGGTAGGTTAATTCAAGGACAAAAATGGAAATTGGCTAGGCTTAAATGGCCTGCAAGGGCAACTAGCCTATTATTTACCCATGAACCCATTCAAGCTTGCCTAGCTATTTCATGTAGAAGGAAATTCAGCCTAAGACCAGTGTCCAGCTGTCATGAAATGACCTATAGACAGTGTTCACTGATGCAGTTTTAGAACTACACCAAATGTCCATTTACGCACTAGGCAAGAAAGCTGGTGCTTCAGGAATGAGCTGAATATACCTTCCTTCTGCATAGTATTCAGAGATAACTATTAAAATCACTGTTGAGAAGGGTAGCACCTTAAACACATAGACAAGTTATGAAGAGTTGTGCTACACTGTTTATTGGTAACCTATAACATCACAGTAAAGTAAGCTGCCAACACAGTTGTCCAGAATACAGAATTAGAGTAGTATGTTCTCAGCTTGTAACTCACCTGTGAGAAGTACATCTCAGTAAGTTAATAACCACTCGGTGTAAAAATATACATCTATTTTAAAAAGGTGAGCTCCCAAAAATGTTTAGTTAACATTTTCTACTTAAATAACTTGCCAGTGATGTATGATACCATAAAGCATCTTAAAACATCTATGCTAAGAAAGCTAACAATGCAGTTATTAATTTACATTGCCATCCACATTTGAACATTTTGGGCATCCACATTTGTATAACAGTAAAGCAAACTGACACTTTAGACTGTAACTGCAATTTGGCAAAAGTCTTCCCATCTGTTCAAGCAGCTTCCATATGTGAAATCTGTTCATTTAGCAGCTTACAAGGTACTGGGATAAATACCATATTTATTCACTTATTCATTCAGTCATTTGCATATTTACTTTAATTTTTGCTAATTGGTTATCCTGTTGTTCATTTTACACGGGGGGTTTACAGTGAAGGTCAGTAGTGTATAACAGTAAAAAATAAATCATCCTCTTCTGAGTCACAGTAGTCATAGCCTACAAAATATGAAAGAGTCATTGTTTATGTACTAAGAAAACAGAGTATTCATTAAATAGAAAATAAAAAAAATACTATACATCTCAACAAATATAAACGAAAAACTCAAATAAGCTCCTAACTTGGTCAAGGAGTGTTACAGTGTTTAGGGCAGTGTTAAATGCTGTGCATGTTCCCACCCCTCTTCTATGGATCTCAACGTACAGTAGCAGTAAGAATTCTGTTTACTGTACGCATTGAAGGTTAACATCCATAAATCCTACCCTTTGTGTCACTAGATTTTGCATCTCAGTGCCCACATTTCAGCCTTCTATCCCAGGAAAAGTCAATGCAACAATCTGTTAGTATCCTTCCCTTCTTTCCTCTCCACCTAGAGCTATGAAACGGTTTGCAAACTTAAACAACATATAAACAACTGTGGTACTGAGGGATCACATTTCCTAGAAACACCAACAAGACAACATGGTGGAAGTCACAGGTGAGGGCTAGAATGACAAGATATTTGACATTCCTGGCTGAAAGAGAGAGTGAATAGGGCAAAGTAATTGCACCTAACAAATGCCTACCATTACAAAAGCAATTTCATTTAGATACTGTACATAATAAAATAGAAAGGTCTCATTACAGTTTATTTAGAATATTGCAAAGAACATCAAATAGAGAATCACTAAAAAATAAGTTATCAATGCTCTCCATAGAGTGGGAAAATAGCAATAATTCTAAACACTCCCATTCTTAGGACAGAACAGCCTGAAGAAAAACGAAGTAAAAAAGATATAATCTTATGGGGACTCAGAATGCATTATGGGAAGGGGAAAATGACATCAGTATAGCTGTCACATAAGGCAATCTTGCTATAGAACAAGTTATAAAACCATTATTTATAATAATAAAACAGTTTTTCTTTTTTTTTTTTTTGAAATTAGTAGTAGTTCTTACATTTAGATTATTACATTTAATGAGATATCTAAAAGGGCATTGAAAATTGTATGAATGCATGAAAACTGATTCCCTGAAGAAAAGAAAGACTTTATTTATTTATTTGTTGATTTTGAAATTTGTTGACCGGGTATGTCCAAATGAGCATGTGCCCTTTTTCAGCGGAGGCCCAGGGAAAAAAGCTCCACTCAGAACAATTATTAAAGTGTAAGTAACACAAAGTACAGAAAACTTTAAATACATGACAGACACCCAATACCGGAGTAAGTAAAGATACATAAACATCTCAAAGTACAGTACACAATAAATCAATCTGCAAGCAATTAAGTAAAGAGGTATAGGAGAAACACAGTACTAACTACAGATACTTAAAAAAAACTCTAAATACAATACAAAAATAAAACACTCTGCAAGGCCTGAAGAAAAGAAAATATGAGATAAAATACTATTGAGGAAAGAGTTGAAGATGTAGGTACAAGGTGGAAAAAAGCCAATAAAAGAATAGATGGAGTATTTGCCTATGGTACTGAAGAGGATGTAGTTCCAAATGAGCATGTGGATTAGAAGAATCAGGGGGATTTAAAGCATCCACTAATTTGCTTCATGTACAGGGGAAGGGGTGAAAGTGACAGGTGTGTGTCATGAAGGAGGAGTAGGAATGGAGTAAGGTAGGGCATTAGGAAGATAGATAAGGGCAAGACTTGGCCAAATCAAAATGCAATATCAGGCTTCCCTTTTCCTAGAGGTGTCATGACCCAGAATTGGGACAATTACAAAAAGGAATACAGGGTGCTGCCCCTGCATGGGGGTTTGCCCTCCAAATGTAAATATAGGCATAGATTTTGTCAGACAGCCAGCCACTTTGCTACCATCTTCAAAAGACTCAAACAATATATCCCTTACTAACTGCTGGAATATACACAGTTGAAGAGGAAACAAATGCAAAATTGTTCCCTCTCTGATGACATTTGAGTAAAGGTCATCAGCCCCACAGCATCATCACTGCAAGTGTTTCCTTAGCATAAGGTTTATATTTTTCAGACATATTTTTTGAAAACTGAAATCATGAATTAAGTTAAACAGCAGTTCATTTCTGTACTGAGAGTACTAGTAGAACATGAGGAGGGAAGCGTGGCTTACAGAAAATAGATACTAAAACCCTGTGGTCTGAGACAATGCACTACTCTGTTGTAGCTTTAAAAGACAAAAGGCTGCTGGTTTACTGATGGATGCCAAGTGTCTGTTAAGTTTTGTGGATTACAAAATATGGAATGCAACAGGGAATCTTTGATTTTTTAACAAATTTGTTAGCGAGGTAAACCCAGTAGGCACAAGGTACCTTTCCAACGGTAATCCAGGAGCAATGTCTGATCAAGTGATTTGCTCAGAGTCACACAGCAAGCAAATGGGTGTGGAAGGAATTAAAACTCTATACACTTGGTCACAGGAAGTTGCTTATTAACACTTCAGAACTTTAATTTTCTGTGATAACTGTTAGTCAGAGCTATGTAAATGAGAGCATTCAGATCCCTTAACTATCTCACTCAGGAAGCCCTTGTTTGTAAACATTCAGATTAGCTGAGTCCTGTTATCCCATAGAGATTAACCTCCAAAGAGCCTTGATTTGACCAGGAGGTGAAAAGGGGACCACCACTCTTGCAGCACCAGGATGTACTCTTCTCACATCTGCCCCTAACTGGTCTAAGTGAAACCAGACCACTCTTGCAGCCACACTGGGCCATCCTAAATCAGAAAAAAGTGGGCAGCCTTGTTATGACACAGGCCTCCTGCCATGCCCCATTAATCTGTGGTGAGGAGTTAATATCACATTGGCCCAGGGGGCATTTAGACTCAAACTCAGTAAATCTAATCCTGATGATATGCATTGCTGTGTCGTGGCTAGGATAGTGCATTACTGGTTTGGGTAATTTAGTGGGTACATAACAGTAACAATTTCAGACAGACCTGAAGACAGTCTCCCTGCCTTCTCACAAGCTTAACTGGTGATCCTTCTCTCTTTTCAGGTCAACAAAAATTATGTGACTGACTCTTAAGTCGGATTTTTGCAGTGGGCAAAAGCAACCAGGCAATTAGGGAATCAGGACAGACAGTAGACATTGTTACTGCATTTGTGGTATTCTGACATAGTATGGAATATTAGCTATAAACTCATATTTGTTCAAAAAGTAACACTCTCTCATGCTTCTTTTACTGCAAATTATGCCTTCAAATAGTTCTTGGGCAGCAGGACGCATAACTTATTTGGCTAGTTTCACTGCATGTCCATCCTACATTAATAAAAAGAAATGCATGTCTACTAATTTTTAAAGCAGAAGTAAACATAGCTCATCTCCTGTTGCACTTTGCTGTTTATAGCTACTTTTCCTGCATTGTTTCTGTTGCCTGTACCTCAACCACACTATCTGCTCATTTTCTGGCATAGGTTAGATTCAGATCTGCTGATTCTAGTCTTGTTGAGTTACCCTCAAGGTCCAATACCAGCCAGCTTACATTAAGAGAGCCCCCCACCCCATACCTAGTGGCAAAAGTGTGTAGCAGGGACCTATCTGAGTTGGAGTTTGCTGGGGAAGATTCTGTGGGCTTCAGTAATTGGTTGTTTAATTGTTGAAACTCGCTGGTATTTAATCCTCGCATTTGCATGGGATACTCTTGACAGTTATACATGCTAAACTTATTCACTCACAAATTTTCCCTTAGTCATGGTTGGTGCTCAGATGGAGGTTTCTTGTGGTTGTGCTTCACTGCCAAGTGTAACGCTCAGCTGAGCCACTGTAGTATAACCACTAGTCCCACTCATTAGCCCTCACAAACCAGACACTTACAGCACCCCCATCTGGTCACATCAGTACTTCCCTACTACTAACCACACCACTACACCTAGCACTATGGATGGACAATTGCCTACCATTTTTCCATCCAACTTGGTCGACCTAGGCATCCTGAGGCAATGTAGCAATTGCCTCATGTACACTGACAACCCACTTCTCCTAATGCACTCAAATTCTACATGCAAGAGGTGCATTCATATTAGAAAACTTAGAATCCAAGCTCTCTTGCTCACCAGTCAGTATATCTGACACAAATCAGTTTATCAGCCCATACACCTCACCTCCAGTGCCAATCACACACAAAAAAACACATAAACCTACATACACAGATGTCCTCTCAAAAAAGCCTGCCTAAAGACAAGAGACCTCCCAAAAACAAGGGCAGCCCACACAGCACACACATACAGTAGACCACATTACACATAAAAGCACACATACCAGTATCTCACCTGACAAGCCCCTAAGGCAAACAACAAAATTCAATATCTTAGTCACTGCTGATTCCACTGTGAGACACATAGATGCCCCACTCACCAAGTTGGATAAGGAAAAGGTCATGGTTAACTGTCGGTCAGGCGCCAGGACCCACGACATCATGCATGCACTCAAGTATCTCAACAGCAGGTACTATTATGACTCCGTCATAGTCCATGTTGATGTAAACGACTTGAGATGTACTTCACTGGACTATATGAAAACAGATATGATGGAACTCTCTGATTATGTGTTGAGAGCAGGTATGCCCCTAGCCTTAAGCAGCATACTACCTTCTCCTAGGATGATGCCACCATACAAACAAAAAAATGATTGACTTCAACAATTGGCTTATCCTTTTGTGATCATTCTAAAGTGATCCAGTACCTGTCAGCCTGGGATGATATGTTTGCTAGACCTCGATGCTTTGCCAGAGATGGTCTTCACCTGTCCCCCCTGGGTTTTCAGTTACTGGTGAAGGCTCTTGCCTCTCCCATAGTGCCTTTTTTAGGCAATGTCACAAGAACAAAATTCCTGATGTAAAAATATCCTCAATAAACAACCTCAGGGTTATGCTGCTAAATGCTAGGATTCTAAATCTAAAACTGCACTCACTTGAGGAAGTCCTCACCTTAAAAAAAGAAGCTAATGTCTGTGCAGTCACAGAGAGATTTTGTTTAAGACCACAGAGAGTACCCCTGCCATACTGGGTTACAATGCCTTCCACATATTTAGACCACTAAATGTGGGTGGAAGAACTAAAGGAGGCAGAGCATCAATGTTCATCAAAGATAAATACACCTCCAGATTGGTTAAACAGAATGATTCCCTTGAACTACTCCAGGTACAACTGACCGTAGGCAAGACCCCGCTCCTAGTTATTGCTAGCTATAGGACATCCACCATGAATCAGGATACTCAAGATGGCTACCTGGAGCTACTTGAGTCACTCAATATACAACCAAACACCCTGGTTATGGTTGACTTCAATTACCCGTCCATAGACTGGGAAAACTACACCTGTGCTAATGTACTTACCCAAAGGTTCTTGAACTTTGTTAACTCAAATGCCCTGGACCAGTTAGCTGACACCCCTACAAGGGGCACAAACTTTCTAGACCTGGTGCTCCCTAGCATGGGAGACCATAGCACCCCTCAGCAAAAACTAAACTGAAAAGCAAATTACAACTTACTAGATGATGGCATTAATAGCTTCACAGATCCAGCCCCCTCTGATGGTAAAGGCACCTATACTGGGACATACACCACTGTCTTTTTACAAACATCTCTAAAATTGCCATACCAGACAGTGTCAAAGCTAGTTTTTCTAAATGGAATAAACCTGCCTGGTGGACATCTGCCATAAACAGGCTATACAATAGGAGAAAGAAATTGCTATCTAGGAGTAGGAAGGAATGGTCCCAAAATTGGAAGCACTCCCTACTCTGCTTAAATAAGCAAATAAGACACTTAGTAAAGTAATCTGAAGCTAACTATAAATCAAAGTTAGCTTCCCTTGCAGAGGGTAACCATAAAGCATTCTTTAGCTACATCTGCAGCCTTAAAGGAAAAACCCGGGTTTGCACAGAACTAGTTGCCAATGGCACAATAATATACTGAACCCATGGAAATAGCCAACCTACTAGCAGATAGGTTTAGTGAGATGTTTCTCCCTTGTCCCCACCATCATATACCCCAAATTATCCCCCTACCTGTTCACCACCTGTAATCTCTAAAGATCAGGTTTTAAAAACCCTTTCCAAAGCCAAAAACACAGCCCCTATGGGACCTGATAACATCCCTGGCTGAGTTCTGAATGGATTAAAACAGGAATTAGCTCCATCACTGGACGCTCTGTTTAATCACAACCTAAACACTGGTTACGTCCCTGCAGAATGGAAAACAGCTACCATCATCTCTTTACATAAAGGGGGTCAATCCACTGACCCCGGGAACTATAGTCCCATAAGCCTAACCAGCCTTATCAGCAAGGCCATGGAGAGGATTATTATGGACCTTATCAACAAAGATATAGGTGACCTCCAAACCCTTGACCCTACCCAGTTTGGTTTTGTTAAGATGAGATTGTGTCTATTGAACTTGGTGGACTTCTTTGAGATAGTCACCAAAGCCCAGGATGAAGGTAAAGCTGTACACACAGCCTACTTGGACTTAGCCAAGGCCTTTGACACTATTCCCCACTCTGGCATCATTGACAATCTAACCCAGCTGGAGGTCAACCCATATATTGTCAGGTGGGTTGCAAACATGCTCACAGATAGAATTCACACAATTAAAATAGTGGACTCTACCTCCACTAGCAGACCTGTAACCAGTGGTGTCCCACAGGGTTCAGTGCTAGGGTCCCTATTATTTGGAATCTGCAAGTAAAAAACAAAAGGTATATGGCTGACAAAGTTAGCAGATGACTGCAACCTGGTAGTGGTCATTGAGTTCCCCTGAGATGTCAACATCCTACAAGACTATCTAAATGCAAAAAAAAATTATAATTATCCCCTTCAGCAAGGGCAACATCCTGGCAGATTACCACATTAATAACAACACCTTAAGCACTCAATCTGTGGTGAGACATTTGTGCACACAGGTTGACAGAAGCCTCTCCTTTGACCACCATGTCCCCACAGTGACAAGAAGGGCCTTCTACATTGCCTACCTCATAAGTAAGGGCATTGCCTCCAGAAAAAAATAGAGGTCATAATTCCCCTGTACTCTTCCCTTATCAGGCCAATAATAGAGTACAATGCCCCTTTGGTATGTATCTAACCAGGCACCTGCAGCAATTTGAAAGACCCCAAAGTTTCTTACAAAGAAAATTCAGGGCCTGCAACACATGTCATATGTCAACAGACTGAAATCTCTGTCTGTGTGCTCTGTGTTGTACAGACTACTCAGAGGAGATCTGTGCCTTGCTTTTAAGGCAATCCCAGATCCTGCTCTAATGGAAATGCTGCACATCCACAAATCAAATGGTACTCACTACACTCGTTCTAAGGATCTTAACCTGGTATGTGACATCAACAGGACTTGCTGGAGAGACAGATTCATTTCCCAAGGATACATCTCCTCTGGAACAAATTTCCTCTTCAAGTGAAGCAAAGCCCTTCACTAACCCTATTTAAGCGTAACTTGGTTGACTGGATGGGAAACCGTAAATTCACCCTGGGAGTCTTACCAGTGTCCCTCCTAGACAGGACAGTAGGTGTTGATTTAGCTCTGCTTGAAGCACGGCTCTCTAGTGCGATGGGCTGGAACATGGCTATGCTTGTAAGGGCTCCTGGGCCATTAGCCTAGTAACTTCCTATGAACCCATGAACCTCTGAACATTAATTTCCATGTAAAGGCTAGTGTCAAACCAGCCCCAGAAGAAAAGCACCAAATTATTAGCATAATTCAAAGATTAGTGTTATGGCACTCATCAGTCCCACTGTGTAGCTGCAGTATCCATGTTTCAGATTGGCCCCATCTACAGCCATAGAATACTTTCCATATGGAGCACTCATCAATGTCCTCATATTATCTTAAGCTTTTTCTTCAGATGCTTAATCACTTACAGTTATTCACACTTTACTAATGGAATGGTCAGCAAGTCAACACTTTCCTTTCATCAATATGAAACTTTATTTATTTTGGAATACATTCTATCCCCACCACTGCAAAACCCAATTTCCAAAGACGAGCTGCTTAGTATATTTTTTACCAGCCAATCACATGGTCAGATTGGTTATATCAGAGCACTGGTACATCTCCGCAAAGGACACCAAAAATTGTTTGGATGCAGTTAGATATCACATTCAACTGCATTGATTTATTTCAACTCTTTATGCCTCCCTGGCTGCTGACCATCAGCCCCTTTCCTGTAAGTCATGAGCCCCTTCATTCCTTGGACAGTGGTGCACATCCTCTGCCCATGGCAAGAACCAGCTGATAAGAGCCATCAGCCAGGTAGGCATGACACTTGTGCCCTATCTCACTTCACAGCTTCCACCTTGCTACAGTAAAAAGAGAATATTCTTGTCCCAGTGGCCTGAGGATCCAGTTTTACCCCTCCAACTGAGGCCATGTGCATTAAACAATCAGACTCTTACTGTCTTCAGGCTGAAAACTACCTCCACCGTCATCCCCATAGTCACATCATTCACAAGGCAGACCTCAGCAGCATTTACTGTTACTCATAACCCAATACCTTATTCACTGCAGAGGCCCAAACTACCTCCCCCTGCCCATGTGTATTTCAGTGCATGTCATAGCTTGCCAATGTCAAGCTCGTGTCCCTTATCATATGCTGCATACTCCCATGTGGTAGAATATGAGTAACTACTGCACAGCCACACAACCCCAGACAGGCAAGCCACCCACCCAGCACTGTCAGCTCTGCCAGCAGATATGTAGGTCTTTATCCTTCTATGCCATGGAGGCGACAACTAACTGCGTGGATTTGGCAGATGAAAGACAAGGATGCATTTAGATATTCTGTATGGATTAGGTTGCACAGTCAGGACATTATGACTGAACACAAATCTGAGTGAAATATTTCAGCAGCATGCAGCCCTAACAGCATGTTTTGAAGGATCATAAAATCATTTCAAAACCACAGAAATTTCAAACTCTGCTGACATGTTCAGAACTACCAAGTACAGTAAGGAATAGGTTACAACTGCCTTATAAGAACCAAGACACTGTTATTACTTGAAACTATGCTCACAGACCTTGAGCAACTTCTTTCTCTTTTGTTTTCTTACAAAAAAAAAACATCAAACAGAAAAAGTCAGGCCAAACCCACCTCCTGCCTGTAGGGCTTGACTCTGTAGAGTAAGCATTCACATTCACATATGTACTAGATTATTTGTTTTTTTAGTTGTTTTTTTTTTCTTAAGCACAGAGTTAGTCCTCACTTCGGACTTTTTTACAAGAGACGGAAAAAAAGAAAAAAGTACAGCGACAATCCCCTGACTGGAATGTAGGCGTCCCACATAATACAGGGTCAAGCAAAACTCTAAAAGTTTTAGCAATAAATACAAGAGATGTCCAAGTTCCCTTTAAAGCATATTGTACTATATAATGTGTTGAACTTCCTTAAGCCATGTATGGCTACAGACATTCTTTTCAATGATTCCCCATCCTTTACTGTACTCGTGTCTCTCTCAGATTTCCATTGCTAGAACTAAACTGGATAATCATTTCTTCCGTCTGGTAGCTTTTTTACTACTGAGACCAGAGTCAGTTCCGGGCCAGAGTCAGAGATACAGTAACATTAATACATGCCCTTCTCTGCCTGGAGCTATGTGAGTCAGTTCTGGAAACTTCCATGAAGAAAGCTAACTCAGGATAATAGTCTGCTACCCTCAAACAATGTTGCCCCAGACACGCATCACTGCAAATTAAAGTGAATGTCTGCTTTAAAGATTAGTAGACAAAGATATTTAATGTAAAATGTACTGTAATGAAATTTAAAGATTACTAAACAGACTTTTTTAATGTAAAATGTAAAGCACTGAAACAGGATACCCTATTGGGCTATTCCATCCCCCCATGCAGTAATATAAAATATTCCAAAGTCAAGATAATAGCTGAATACTGACCCTCAAAGGAATGAACAGGCACCAATGGCCCACAATGGATTTAGTGTTCAAAGCCAGCAGAAGCAGTGGAAGACAAAACCTTATCCTTTGCTGGGAGAAGGGCATATGCAGGTGTCACTACTTTACCACATCATCCAAAAACACACACTTTCATTAACTTTTGAGAAACTGGCTGCTGTCCATCTACAAATGAGTGGGAAGGCCCTTAGAATCATTAAGAAAACATTGCAATATCATAAGCAAAACAGGGAACTCAAACTATACTATAACAGAGGCCTGAACCTTGAATAACAGCTCAAGAGCTGTTATCCACTGCCAGACTATGACATAACAGTAGCAGCCTGCTATTTTTACTCATGTAATTAAAGTCTGGAAATTGGGAAAACATACTGTACATCAACTGTTAAATTTATGCATTTCTTACTGTTTGGGCAGGGCTCAAAGAGGAAGCATTTAATCAAGCGTCCTTTTCTCACCTTTACATTATTGCTCAAACGCACACACACGACCACTCAAACACACGTGCATGCGTGCACATGCACACACGAGCACTCAAACACACACATGCACACATGCACACACGAGCACTCAAACACACACACGCACACACGACCACTCAAACACACGTGCATGCGTGCACATGCACACACATGAGCACTCAAACACACACACGCACACATGCACACACGAGCACTCAAACACACACATGCACACACGAGCACTCAAGCACACACACGAGCACTCAAACACACACGCACACACGAGCCCTCAAGCACACACGCACACACATGAGCACTCAAACACCCACACACACGAGCACTCAAACACGCACACACACACACAAACATACATATATACAAACATGCTAACATACAAAAAAGACAAACAATGGTTCATCCTTCATCATAGATTAAAATGTTGCTGAAAACAATATTTTAATTAGGGAGGTTAGTTCACACTGTTTTAGCAGATGACTAAAGAGTTAATAAACTCACATGCCAGTGGATATTTTACTCCGAAAAAGGTTCTTTGTTGCTTATGCATGGGAAGATTTTCTGAAAGGGAAAAAGAAATAATGTGCTTATTTTTCACAGCCCTTTGTCTTGTCCATCATATTATAACCACAAATTCTATCCCCACCAGCACAAAGCCCCTCCACCTTCAGTCCCAGTAGTTTGGCTTGCTGTTCCAGTCACTAATTCTAAACACAAGGAAGACTTGAGTTGAACTAGCCATAAGGATGGAGTAGAAAATGACCAAGCAGAACATTTACACTGACCTCATCTGCTGGCACTGTTACTATCTCTCTATGTAAACCACAGGGAACACTGAAAACATGGTTTTGATGTATACCTGCATGTGTGGACCATTTGAAAGGGCAGACATAAACAGAAATACTGACTTATTAGATGGGGCTCTCTCTCAAATACTGTAAAGTGATCCTGAATCTACCAAGGTCCCACTGTGAAGGGAATGAGGGAGTCTGCCATGGAGAAAGCAAAGGTAGACAGGAGCAAAGTGAAGAGGAGTGACACAAAATATTTTCATCAGAAATATTTTTCAAGGGGTTAAAAGTAATGCAGCATTAATACAAGATACAAACACAGGATCAAGAACAGTGTAAGAAAAGCTAAGAAATTAATTTTTGAAGAAACCATGAGGTTTAGCTTGAATGCTCTGTTATTTTAATTTTTCACATGGCACATCTTGCTTCAGTTGAATCACTTCATTAGATGTTGGTGAAAACAATCAACTCTCATGTAGCACACTGACTGCAAGTTTTCCAAGAACAGGAGATAAAAATGATAATCCTTACCACATTTGTGTTTAATTCTGCATTAGGATGTATCTATTTTGCTAGGGAAATTAAACAAATAAATATAGGTAGCATCATTTCTGGAAAATTTTACCTTTGCTAAGTAGTTGTTTATCTTCTACCAAAACAAAATATCATAAAGTGAAAAGTGAAAGTGAAAACTAAAATTAATGAGGCATATACTGCTTTTGTTATAAAAAAATATTTGACAAATTCCCAATGAAATCTTAAGCTAGCAGTTGTAGTCCTTCATTAAAATAATATTTCTCTATGACTTTATATACGTTTCAACAGCAACAAGCTCTTTTATAACAGTTTTACATATAACTTCAAGTACTGGAAATGACTGCAAACTGTGTGAAAGTGACCCAGTTTTATAAACATTCCTTCAGAGATAACATTGTTCAGCATAACTTTATACTATTTAGCCTTCACTTAAAATGCATTGAGAATAGGATCATTACACCAACTACATTACTTTTAGAATGAAGTCCTCACACATCAGGTCACATATCTTCAGCCAAACTCTGAAATTTGTTTTCTCTTAATCCTGTATATAAGGGATTAACCCCATTTGCTTTTAAGAACAAGATGGGGGTTAAGCCCTCCTACAAAGGAAATTAATGGAAAGCAGTGTCTTGTTATGGATGTTGTGATTTATAATGCAAATTAAGTCACACTATCTGTTTAATGGGGGGTGGTATATTAAAATAATTGCCATTATGCTGCATTACAAAAATAGTAAAAGTAAAAATAACAAATAATATACATCAACAGCTCTGCTAAAGATGGCACAACTAATTAAATGTAACTGCTGATGTCTTAATTTAACTTTCTAAGTTGCTGGAATTGTCTGAGGGGAGGTAGCTGCAATAAAACTTTTCAATTATTACTTTTTGAGTTGGAATTCTGTTTAACTAACTCAGCTGACCATCAGAATTTTTTTCAAAATTTTTACTCAGTTACCTTTCAAAATGAGAAGAATTGTACTTCAAAACTACAATAGTAGTCAGCCATATATGCCAACTAAAAAGACATTTGGCACTTTCCCCTGAATCCTAGTTATCTTCATGTATCTGAGTCCAGCCTGCATCATTCTTGTAATTGTAAGGTATATTTCATGAAATGCCATGGGTTTTCATGATCAAGCCCATTGCAGAATAAGAAACAACTTTGCTTTTATGCATTTCACACAAATTACAGGGACTCCTTAGTGGGCTGGATGGTATAGGACTGGAAATAAAGCATCAAATATACATCTTAAGTTGTTATTAATCTTAACGGAGACATTTACATTATAAAGCTACCCTGAGCAAGTATCGGAATATGTTCTCCTGTAATCTTTTGGATGAATGAAAGTTAGAAGCAAACTTCAGCTAAAAGGGCGAAGTAATATTTCCTAGGTACTCACCTTCAAAGAAGATGAATGTCCATAAAGCAGCAAAGACGACATTATACTGACAATGTGTCAGCCTTTTATAGAAAACTGGAAAGTGTACACTGAGACAAACAAACTCTTTGGGCCATGTTTAATGTAAGAAAAATACCTTGGAGGGTGGAAGTTACTGTGAAACTTATTTCTGACTGCCTGAGTGTTTGATCCTGGCTAGATCTGATTCCAAAGGGCCAAGTGCCCAGGCCTAGAAGGACTAAATCTCAGCATAACTTCTATCTCTCCAAGATATTGTTCTTAATATGCAATTAATGCAATGTTACATTTTAATGAGCTTTATGAGCCTTGACAACACTAAACCTGTTGCCTAGCTAGTGATCACATGAATGGAGCCACGTTTTTATTTACAAAAAGAAATACTGTTAACTTTGTAAGAACTTAGCCTGATTAAGTTATTAAGCTGAGGCTGCACCTGTCCATCTCTGATTGTTATTTCTCTAATATATATTTACGTGTGTGTGTGTGTGTGTGTGTGTGTGTGTGCGTGTGCGTGTGCGTGTGCGTGTGTGTGTGTGTGTGTGTGTATATATATATATATCTGTATATATATATATATATATATATATATATATATATATCTATATATATATATATATATATATATATATATATATATATATATATATATATATATATATATATATATGTATGTATATATATATATATATATATATATATATATATATATATATATATATATATATATATATATATATATATATATATATATATATATATATATATGGTTCTACCTCACATAAACGAAACACCAAAACACTGACAACGCAATAACCGAAACCACATAACCGACAGTACAAAAACACGAAATCCCACATGCCCGACAACGAAATAACTGACGGTACACAAACACGAAACCTCATACACTTCACACACCACAATCAACAAACAAAAACCACATACACAACACAAGCACACCAAAATCCCTACAAACCCACACTAAACCTCACATACACAACTACCTACAACCCTAACCCAAACCCTAACCCTAAGGTCCGTCACTACCGCACACTTACCTGACCCGCTCCCTAACCCTAACTCACTTATCCCGCCCCTAACCCAAACACAATCACGACCGCACACTTACCTGACCCGCTCCCTAACCCTAACTCACTTATCCTGCCCCTAACCCAAACACAATCACTACCGCACACTTACCTGACCCGCTCCCTAACCCTAACTCACTTAACCCACCCCTATCCACACTTACCTTACTCGCACCCTAACGTCCGTCACTACCGCATACTTACACAGCCTTTTCCCATTTCGGCATCCTCGGCGTCGGTGCTTTCATCCGTCAGGTCGGTCTTCTGCTTGTGAATCTTCTAGGTCCCGTCGCGTCGGTCTTCTGCTCTGTCGATCTTCTGGGGCTCGCGATTTCCCTGTCGATGTTCCGGCGTGTCGTTGAAGTGAGGTAGAACCATATATATATATATATATATATATATATATATATATATATATATATATGCACACACATAAATACATACATATATGGTGATTTTTCCTCACATCTCACATTTCAACATAGTAACAGAGCTTTGTACCTTAATTGCATGTGAGATTCATAAATATTACATTGGGATAAACAAAATGAAAAACACCCACTGTAATGATGTGAGGTTACAGTTATCTGTCCTGTTAATGCTAACATTTATTTTCAGTGTTTTTCTTCTATTTTTGATACAGAAATTACAGTAATTAATTTTCTGGTAGAATTTACTACTCTGTAGAGTGTGTGCATTGTGCTTGAAATATTTGGCATTCCAACTAATATTTATATGGAAATAAAACTCGTGCT
Organism: Protopterus annectens; assembly: GCF_019279795.1. Taxonomy (NCBI): domain Eukaryota; kingdom Metazoa; phylum Chordata; order Ceratodontiformes; family Protopteridae; genus Protopterus; species Protopterus annectens. Next base: position 889,536,337 of record NC_056727.1, on the reverse strand, counting down.
AAAGGCTAAGTTAGCTGTTCTGATTGCCTGATTTGCTCCATGTCCCCTAATTGTATAATGGAATGTGTGGTATCCCCAGAGTACAGCAGTGTTACAGCAGAGTTTAAAGGGGCACATATCCTGTCTGGCCCAAGACTCTTAACAGATTTACCAAATCATGTGACAAATGAAGTTCCTAATGCTCTAAAACGTAGTACTTTCTCTTTAGTCCTTATGGACATACACCTTGACTGCATACAAAATGTAATAAAGACAGATGAAGTAGGTCAATGCAAGACCATTTCCACATAGAAACTTCCTACAGGGCCATTCAGCTCCAAAGCTGGGCAAGACTGTGGAAAGACAGTGTACCTTCAAAGATGCCAAAGAAACGTAGACCATTGCTAGCTGCCCAACACAGAGCATTATGGGATAGTGCACTGGAAGAAGACTGGAAATGCTCTGTACAATAATGTCAGCCATCATGTTACACGCGAAATGAGCAACCTAGTATATGACCTAAAGTGGTATACTCTAAAACTTTTTTTTTTTTTTATTTTTAGTCTGTGTTGAACATACCATCAGCTACCCCTGATGCCTTTCCTAGATCTTGGATGCTGGGAATCATTTTTGACCCCCTCTGGACCTAATTTGAAATATTTCCATTGCTTGAGAGAACATTAAAACATCCCAGTGCAGCATTATGCTCGCAGCCATAAGGATTTTTTTTATTTATATGCCCTTCCCATTTCCCCACCTCAATGTCCAACATTCAGTGATATAAGGATGTTATGGCTGAGAACATCTGTCTGTTCTTTTCCCCGGTATAGACTATTGTCCACCACCAATCCTGCTTATGACTTCTCCCTCTTCAAATGGACAAGTGACTGAGGGTGGAGGTAAAAATCCTCCCTCAAATGATAAAATGATGATTACGGGATACCCACTAGGTTCACTTCCACAATCAGCACCCTCCCACACACACTGCCTTCATAACTGACACTACAGAAGGTGAAGAAATGCCCTCTTGCATTAATGGTAAATTCTATTATATGCTGAAAAGCAAGACAAAGTTAGCTTTCTGTGCTGACAGCTAGAAGTATCTCACTCAGACTGTCTTGTCCAGTTCTGGTTATCCTATTCTTCAAAATCAGGAAAGGAAGCTATATAAAAAGATTAAAAGAGAATAATACAATATACAAACCTAACAGGAAATTCTATGTGAGTATGTGGTGTGTGCGTGCGTGTATGTGTGTGTGTGTGTGTGTGTGTGTGTGTGTGTGTGTGTGTGTGTGTGTGTGTGTGTGTGTGCATGTGTATTTATGTGTATGTCAGGGCACCACTCACATACACTCCAACATACATATACATACATACACATACACACACACACACACACACACACACACACACACAACTTTAGGGTATCTCATTAACTAAAGCAGCATGTTGTCAGATACATATAAGAACAAGAAGGTTTACAAAACAGAACTGTCTCAGGGTAACATAAGGAAGTGTTTTTTTTTTCTTTTTTCCATGAATAGAGCAGCTGACATTATGAAACAGCATTTCAGAGAACATAAAAGTTCAAAAACAAATAAAGTAATTCAAGAATTCAAAACAGACATAAGACATCTATAGTGAAAGTCAGGTGAATGCACTATTAGCTAACTTTGATCAACAACTTGTCTAATAACCAGAATGAATTATAGGGAGAGTAAGTCGGACAATCCTTGTGTTTTGCTCAAGTCTGCGTCTCTGTACTGCTAAACTAAATCCTTAGAAAAAATGGAGACAATGCTCACTGATGCTGAGACACTTTAAGGATAGCACAGAGTAAGGCTGGCTCTATCCCAATAAGTGCAGGCACACACTTGGAGAAAGATGCCACATAACAGACTGTATACTGCAGATGAGCACTGGCAGCTGTTAAGGAGGAAGAACATGTGGTAGCAGGACAGCTGATGGCTGTCATGTAGCAGGAGGGATCTGATGCTGTTGCACCACTTATTGGCAAAATCCGTATCAAGAGCTATGTCTTCTGACAGGAGCTGCAGGCATTACAGCACAGGCAGTCTGGATAAGGGAAAGTAATACAGTGCAAGGTCTAAGTTTATAGTCCTGCTAAGGTGGAGGGATGACTAAAAGTATATGTAGAAATCACCAGATGGCCAGTCCCTGGTGCAAAAGTTAGTCCACTCATCACCACTTTTGGCCCAGTTTCATTAATAAGTCAGGTATCAGAAGGTTAGCAGGGGGGAGTGCAAGCCGTGTTAGTTAGCTCTGATTCTCACAGAGGAAGAAGATAAGTCTCTTCTGTCTGGCTAAATGCTCCTAAGGGCAAGTCATGGACATACCTATCGAAATGAACAAGTAAGTGGAAACTTTGCATGCAGCCCACCTGGTCATCACAGCATTCTGAGTATGGAAGCTGGAAGAATGAACTAAAGCTAATAAAGCATTCTAAAACTTGCCCCCCTGCACCATACAAAGTCGATCTACCTCCTTGGGGTCTGGGTACTAAAACTGAGAAGGGGCAGAGGAATGTATCTAATCATTAAAATTTAGTTAAGCCAGTAGTCCAGCTCTCTGTCCCAACTCACCACCAAGACTTCAGTGTCCAGAACATGCGCCCTCAGGTCTGATGACATGGCTACAAAGTTAATCGCTGACCTTTGGGAAAGTTGATCTGGTATTATGAGAGTCCTTGAGTTTAAATATCTTGTTTCTCATATGGACAATTCATGACTACTACAGGCATCCAAAAAACAATGAAGAGTAACTTCCACTGTTTTTGACAAACACTCAGATGTAATATTTTAATGACACAGCCAACATAGTCCCTTGCACCTTAATAAATTGTGTAAGGATCTCCTGAACCTAGAACAACAATTAAAGGATAGAAAGGTTTGGAAATTCCAATGGGATCAGGAGGATTATGAGACGGGGAAACCCTTCAGTGTCAATAGGCATGTTAGATTTGAAGGGGGGCAATAGTAAAACAATCAAATGTAAGCAACCCAGATCCATATTAAAGAAACAATCTACTGGGGATACATCATCAGAGAATTCCTCCTCAGCCACTGACCTGGACATGCAGTACAACCCAGATTCACCCAGTCCTAAAAGAGCTAACACTACTGGCCCTTTAGGCCCTACAAAAGAGCAGGGAGAAAACATAACAGGAATAAGTGACATGGAAAGCTTATTGAAACTCTTGACTCAAAAGTGAATGTATGCCCTAATACCAGTGTGTTGAATATCTCCCATGTCACTTTGTCTGATGCACAGACCAATCTCCTTAATAAAGGTCTTAATTTTATTCCAGGTTTTTTTACATCAGAAGACATTTTGACTCAGGATGTTATTGCTTTTTGCAGATTATTGAACCTGAAGTTGCATTTCAAAGATAGTGTTGTGTCCAGTGCTGGTCAGGACTTTACTTATCATAAATCCAAATTTGTTCCACCTATGAATCATAGCATTCAGTCATTTCAGACTTCTATTCTCAAAGATTTACATTATTACTCCAGGGACTTAATTTGTCGGCCGAACAATCTGTCAAAGATTGAGATAGATACCCTACGTGAATTAGAAAATAATAAGGAGATTGTTATTCTTTCAGCTGACAAGGGTGGAGCATGAGCTGGGACAAATATGATGCTGAAGTATAAAAACAACTAAGGGACAGGCTACACTATTTTAATATGCCTCTTGATCCCGCCTTTAGGTTTAAAAAATAAACTAATGAATTATTGGCCTCTGCAAAGGCTGAAGGTATTATCTCAGACTCTACCTTATATCATCTCACAGTTCCTGATCCCAATAACCAATATATTTATTTTCTACCCAAAATCCATAAAGATCTTTTGAATCCACCAGGTAGACCGATTGTTTCAGGCCGGGGATCCATCACTGAGCCTCTATCCAGGTTTCTTACCAAATATTTACAACCACTTTTAAAATGGGTATGAGCTAGGATTCAGGATATAACTAAATTTTTGGACATCATTTCTGATGTACAATTAGAGGAGGGATCGATCCTTTGTACACTCAATGTTAGCGCATTATATACTAACATTCCTCATCAGGCTGGCATTGAAGCAATTGAATACTGGTTATACAAGTCCAATCTCTACCAACCTGGATTTAACACCTTTCTCGTTTGTCTGATGGATCATGTCCTTACCAAGAATGTTTTCTTTTATGGGGACCAGTGCTACTGGCAGGTGAAAGGAACAGCTATGGGGGCATCTTTTTCCCCCATTTATGCAGACCTTTTTATGGCATATGTAGAGGAACATCTCATTTATGACAGGTCCCATAACATCTACTTGGATGAGATTGACATCTGGCGTAGGTTCCTGGATGATTGCTGGATGGTGTGGAGATCAGATGTGGAATATTTATTGGAATTTGTGGGATATTTAAAGGAAAATAAATGGCGTCTACAGTTTACAGCAAATTATAGTGTGGACCAAATAACATACTTAGATGTCCTGGTAACTATGAATTAGGACCACACTTTACGAACTGAGGTGTTTCGTAAATACCCACAATATAATTCCCTTCTCCACGCCTCAAGCTTTCATCCACCCCACATAGCCAAAAACATCCCAAAATCCCAATTTATCAGAATGAGATGTATCTGCTCAGATGATACAACTTATGAGACCTTTGGAAAAGATCTTATAAATAAATTTCGGGATAGGGATTATAAAATGGGGCATGTACTGACAGCAAGCAACTGGGCATCTAAATTGAATAGGGATGATTTGCTCAAATACAAGGAGAAGCAACCACAGCACACTAATTTACCAATACGTCTAGCTACCATGTATGGGAGGAATACAGATTTATTAATGAACAGTGTCCAGCGACACTGGAATATTTTGTTAACTGACAACACTTTATCAAATATCCTTGGGGAGAGATGTCAGTTTTAATTTTGCAGAGGCAAAAATATGGGCTCATGTTTTAGTTTTTACAAAAGAGGCTTGGAACGGCAGTCTATAGGAACCAAACAAAAAACCATCACAAGGAATATTTTGACAGGTTGTGCACCATGTGGATACTGCAGTCATTGCATTAATATTGTGAAAACCAAACAGTTTACTAGTAGGAATTCGGGTACTGTTTTTGACATTAAATTTTTTTGCAAACTGTAGTAGTGACTGGGTGATATACTTGGCCGTATGTAATTGCTCAGCATTTTATGTGGGACAAACCTCCAGTGCCCTTAGATTGCGCATTACGGAGCATATGAATGACATTAGGAACAGGAGGGTTAATAATGCATTATACAAACATTCGTTGAAACACTAGGCAGCAACATTTACATTTACTATTACAGATAAAATAGTGGGTAATAGATCCTATAAAGCTGGATGGCATTCCATTTTGGATGCAAAGGAGAAAAAGTGGATTATTAAATTGGGAGGGCTTTTCCCACCAGGATTGAATGAACACTTGTAATATGACCAACCAGAAGCTAATTGGTTAGTGAATGACAAAATAAAATGAACATTGGTTTGATGAGTTTTTAACACTGAGGAAGACTATGTAATACCATTAGCCAAAACCGCTCTGTTTCTTTCTGTTGTTCTAATATTTTGTTACTTATATGACTTAGTAAAGGGTCATTGGCACAGTATCACAGTTTGCAGGCTCATCTTGTGGTTCAATATTTTAATGACCCCATGGAGCATGTGAGCGAATCTTTAGGAAGGCCAAAAGGGTCGAGTTCCTTACAAGCTCTAGCCAATAGCTGAGTTTTGGGGACGACATAATCAGGTAACTCTCTAGGGTGCGTACACACCTCATGGATCAAGAAGCTCACTGATGTTTGTCTTGTTGAGTGTGAAAACATTGAGATAAAATGAACAAATGTATTTCCCAATGAAAACACAGGACATAGAATGCAACATGACTTCTTCTTTCGGCTTTTCCCGGTTAGGGGTCACCACAGCTGATCACTGTCCGCTCATGATTGGCAGTAGAGATTTACAGTGTCGAGTTGCCAGCCCGGCGCCTAACCTTCCACAGAAGGCACACACATGCACACACTCACACCTAGGGCCAATTTAGTGTGTCCAATCCACCTACTGCATGTCTTTCGGATGTGGGAGGAAACCGGAGCGCCCGGAGGAAACCCACATGACCACAGGGAGGACATGCAGACTCCTCACAGAAGGCATCCCAGCCGTGGATCAAACCAGAGAACCTCTTGCTGTGAGGTGGCAACGCTAACCGCTGCACCACCATGGCCGCCCATAGAATGCAACATGACAACGTAATTTAATCAAGTTCTGCACTTCCTGAACATGTTGCTAAAAGTCAAATTTGAAGCACCCAAAAATCCTCATAAACCATTTTAGTAAGAAAGTCATTTAGCCTCATGTAAAAAGTATTTTACATTCTGGCTCATATTTCAACAGTATTAGAAGCATGTTTTGCATGCTGCCAGGCTTCTTGCAGATGTTTTCTCTTCTTTCTTTTTGCTTGCCTGATAGTGTCATGCCATTCTGTCAGAGTCTGAGGTTGTATGAGATCATATATGGATTTTAATAATGCCTTGGCAAGTTGTATAACTGCCTGCTTTCAATAATGCTTTGGCTTTGGCAGTACCATGGATTACACTTTCTGTCTCTTTGAGGAGAGTGGAATATCCCTTAAGTACTGTTTCTCTGCGTCAGTACACCCTATCACTCTCCAGATGGATTATTCAAAGTATGTCTATCAAGGAGACAAATTGACAACCAATCAGAGTTTGGGACATTTGCACTAGGCCTCCATAATGTTCTGTGTTCTGAGGAGCGATGCCACTTTAAGATTATGGATACTTCAGAAATTGAAACAGAAGGTAAGCTACCATCTTTGTTGGAACAGCATGTGCCATATTTGCAAATTCTCCCCAGGAAGCAGTTGTCCTCCATGAAAATAAGGATGACAGACTTTGAGTCAGGTATGCTTTTTTTTTTTAACTTCTGCATATGCAGAGATAATCTCATTAGAAAGTATAACCTCAACTGCAAAGCGCTGGTCTGATGCATTGAGTTGAAACAGGCTGTTTCCCTGCATTTGCATGAAGTGAAACAGGTACTTTTTTGCTGAGATAAAAGAAAGTTATATCCAACTGTGTTAATGGCAACCCTCTTTTCACAAACTGTGGCAAAAAGAAATATAAAACCTCCTTGCTACAATTCCTAACACACACACACGTGCGCACACACACACACACACACACACACACACACACACACACACACACACACACACACACTGCAAGCAAATCATTTAAACAGCCACAATCTCATTCATAGATTCATAGGTTCATAGGTTAGTACTAGGCTAACTGCCCTTGTGAGCCATTTTAAGCCTAGCCAATTGTCCCTATTCATTATAAACATATGAGTATTCAACTTCTAAACAGATTTTCCCATGGCTGAACCAAAGATACAATTTTCTTCCAGGACAAACATCATCTCCGTATGAGTGCTTTTTTGACATGTTTGACTGCCAAGAAAACATAATGAGAAGGGGCAGACTAGCCAGGTGCAATTCTGCTGCTTCCTAATGATGTCTGCAACTGCCATAAGTGCAGGTTCCATGAAAACAGCTCATAACCAGACTAAGGAAGTCTGTACTGTCACTTAGGTCACTCAACCTCTATTGAACAAGATAATACCACTGACAGCTATGGAATTCTGGGTACAAGTATTCAGTAATCTGGGGGTTCAGAGCACATAGAAGAATAAAAAGAAAGAAAGGACAAAGTACACAACAAATAACAAGGACAAAAAAGAAACTGATGAATGTAAAGTAAAGAGAATGCACAATAAAAACAACACTGGTTTGTTATGTAACTCACAGATTACAGGGAATGATATTTTTTTTTTATCAGAAAACCATTACTCTACACAAGGCATAATTTTTCCAAAAGAGAAGGTAGGAAAAAAGATACAAGGGGCAGGTGAAAAAGAAGAAATCAAAGTTGAATGTGGAAGGATTGAAGAACTTTACTGAAAGAAAAAAGGATGAGAAAGACAGATGTTGACAACATGGCTCATGCTGTGGAAGTACAAAGCCAGCTGGATGAGAATTGTAAGCTTGCAAATGTAATATGCAATGAAAACAGTGGGATTAATAAGACTAATGGTGATGAAGATCATTCCTTTATAACAATTCATAGAGCAGATATTACTGAATTAGAAGTTGAAGATTCTTCAGATCCAATAAGAAAAAATATTGTTGCAATTGGAGATTCAATTATTGGAGGAACTGATACTTAATTTATAGAGAAAATAATGAATATTAAACAGAGTTATGCTTGCCAGGAGCACAAATACAGAATGTGAGAAAGGTCTTAGAACACCTTGATGTTAGGAAGTATGGATTTGTTTTTATCCATGTTGGTACAAATGATCTCATCCACAAGGACACTCTGACAGTTAGTGGGGAACTTAAAGCCCTCTTGGATAGCATAGGTGTTAGGAATCATTTAGGTCACTGTGAATGAAAAGATTTTTTTGGATAAGCACCTATATGAATAAATGTCCCATTTAAAAAAATGTGTAGAGCATCTGAGCCTGTTTTGGGGCACATATGTTGAGATAGCATGGCATGTACTTGCCAAAATCAGGAAAGAGAATTTTTGCAGCAGATATTTTGCAATATTTGACAATCACAAGGGAAAATTTTTGCCAGGTTGAAAATGTAACAGTTCATAAATAACAACATTTGACGCATCTCTGATGGTTGTTAATGCTAGGAGCATTAATAATAAAGTTTTTTTATTGGAGGATTTGCTACATTCCCAAAATATTGTTGTTATTATTTGTGAAACATGGTTAAAGAACAATGACTGGAAACCAGTTCTGTCAGGGTATAAATGTTTTTACTGTAACAGACATTCTAACAAAAACTCAGGTGGAGAGCTTATGCTAGGGATTAAAGATAGTTATGAGGCCTGTGATTATTACACATTCAGTGATAACACCAATACTACAGACTCTGTAACTGTCACAATAAAGACAACTCTGGAACATATTACAATTGCTGGAGTGTATAAACCACCAAAGTCAACTGCAGATGCCCTAGAGGAATTCATACATTTCTTGCATGAAACAAAAGAGGGAAGAATAATAGTGGCTGGGAACTTAATTTTACCAGAAACAGACTATAATAATATCAATGTAACAGCATTAGTAAGGAAATTATTTACAAATTAAGTTCAAGAGCAACAATTGCTTCAGATTGTAAAACAACCTACCAGGGAACATTACATACTAGATTTTGTTTGTGCTACTAAATAAATTAATGTTACTTCATGTCAAGTTTTACCACCGTTGATGTGCAGTGATCATGGGGTTATAAAGGTTAATTTTTTGCTAGATAATTCTTTCAAACTGAAATCTAAACCAATGCACAGAAGTTTAATAACAGAGTATATGGAAGCAAAACAGTCAGTATGTAAAACTAACTGGAGTGATACATTCAGTGGAAAAAATGCAGAAGGAATATGGAAAGATTTGAAAGAAAAATTGTTTGAATGGAAAAAAATCCAAAAAAAGTTTAACATCAGGATTTAGGCACATAAATTTGGGAGGATATATTTACATAAGAGCAATATATTTGATTAAAGTGAGACACCAAAAATATAAGAAATGGAAAAGAGGTTGAACTATGACTTTGAAAACTGAAATAAACAAGTTGGACAGACAAATTAAACATAACTGAGGAAAATTCACATAAAGATATTGAGAATAATAGGAAACCATTTTATAAATACATAAGATGTACGAGTGAAGATATACAAGTTGATAAACTATGTGTAGATTCTAAAATGTATTCTCAGATACTACAAATTATAGATATATTTACAAAATCTTATGCAAAGCAGATTGGCTCCACAAAGCAGATAATAAATTGTCCTAGTGACATCCTGGTAACCTCAGGTATTGAAATCAAATTACATCATATTGAAAAAAAACTATGCAAACTGGATCCAAACAAAGCACAGGGAGGAGACGGACTTAGTAATAATGACCTGAGAACACTTCAGCATGAACTTACTGTACCATTATATCTGTTATTTAGTAGGTCATATAAACATGGGAGATTCCTCAAGATAGGAAACGTGCTTATTAAACCTGTATTTAAGGGGAAGGGGAATAGGACAAACCCAGAGTCATATAGACCCTTAAGTCTACTTTCATGTTGTGAAAAAATAATGTAGAAAGTTATATTGGATAAATTATTGTCAGAAATGGAAATGTTGGGGCTTGAAACCACATATAAGCATGCATATGTTGAAAATAGATCTAGTACTACCGGCAACATGATGTAAGTTATATAGATTTAACTTCAACATTTGACAGGGTCATACACAAAACACTGATCAATAAATTAGTACATCTAGGTATTGATGTACTCTTCTTAAGATGAATAGCTGCATGGCTTACAAATAGGGCATGGCAAGTATCATACAGCAATTGGACAGGTGAAATTTGAGATCACAGTCAGGGTATCTCACAGGGCTCTATCCTAGGCCCATATTTGTTTAAATTGTATCTTTCAGATCTATCTTTTTTATCTGAAGTATTTTATAGTCTGTATGCAGATGACTTGAAATGGGTACACTGATTACATGAGTTACAGACAGGACATGTCTGCAAAAGAACTTGACTAAATTGACAATTTGGGCACAGGAGAATAATATGCTGACAAATTCATTAAACACTAAAAATATGATATTTGGAAGACATAAATTGAAAGGTGAATAGTTAATACAGCACAAATTGAGTGAAACTGTAGATTAATTTAAGGACCTGGGTATATGGGTAGACCTAGCTTTGAGTTTTTCTAATCATATCAACCAATTAGTTAATGATAGTTATAGAACTATAGCCTCTATAAAAAGATTTATAAAGTCTAGGAAATCAGAAATGATGAAGTCATCATTTAATAGTTATGTTAGACCCAAAAGTGAGTACGGAATAACAATATGGAAACCTTATAAGAAGACAAGCATGAGTAAACTGGAAAGAATACAGCAGAAATATACCAAGGACATCATGGATGTGAAAATTTAAGTTATTCTAAAAGGCTGAAATATCTGAACTTGTGTAATGTCTCATATAGATATTTAAGAGGAGATGTTATTCAGGTATATAGGGCATTTAGAGACAACTACCTCTGGGATGTTTAGGGTTATCAAAACGTGGTAGAGAACCATCAGACAACCTGTGTAGAAGATTCTATAGGAGTGAGTGGTGTACTAACTTGTTATCTGACAGAGTGCCTGATGCATGGTACAGACTAACAAATTACATTAAAGCATGCACTAGTTTAGATATTTTTAAGAACAGCCTGGACACTGATTATGGGAACAACTGTTCTGGTATATTGGCAGGCTAGAAGGGCATTATCGCCCATGCTTGAAATATTTGTATGTATGTAACTATAGCCGCGTGTCTTATATAGTGCACCATGCCATCATGTCCAGTGACAACTCCAGGACCATTCCACTTTACACAATCTTCTTGCTTATAGTGCATATTGTCCATAATCTCATATTTTTCATATGTTGGCTATAATTGCTTATAAGAAAAAGCCTGCATTAATCCTACATGAGAATTCTGCTTCTGTAAGTGCCCTGAATACAACATGCTATGCAAAGATATGCTCTCCTCATAGCACCATCAGGTGGAGGTAGTTTATCGATTAAGATTAAATACAACAGTCCAGTCCACTCCAAAAATAATAGATTTATTACATTCTAGCACCTCGGCATTCACTGCCTTCAATGGAATAAATTATCATACTAGATACACCCTATATATACAATCAAATACATCAATAAACCAATTAATTATGACATCAATTCATTAAATAAGCACTTTCCAATTACAACAGGCATTCAACCCATCTGGATTTAAAGTTCCAAATTTTAAAATAAATAGGGCTTCTTTATATAGAAGCCTCTCTTTAACAACCAAATAATCACTTTTGTCAATTTTCTCTAAAATAGTGCCCTGCAAACCACTTGGGTCACCCTTATGACATTTTAAAAAATGTTGAGCTACTGGGCTTTCAAGCTTGCATTTCTTTATATATACAGTATGTTGTTTGTAGTTTATCAACTAACAATGCTAAGTAAGAGCTTCAGCGCTGAAATTCTTTGGCATAGCTCCCCTGCCCTCATTGTTAAATTTCCTTCCATTTTCAGTATACAACATTTTCCGTGACCATGAACACTCATCCATGAGTGAAAAAACATTTCACATTTTTAGAGATACTTTTCGTGGTCACAAGGTTTTAATGCACATTTAGATGATGGTCTAACAGATGTTCCTCTACTACATGCAAATCCATTGTGACAGTTTCTTTGTATCTTGTAGTTATTGGTAATGTAGATTTAGGAGTGCTATATCTTATACATTTTACAGAACTTCACAATTTTAACTAATATATATATATATATATATATATATATATATATATATATATATATATATATATATATATTCAAGCTCTGTATTAACTAACAATAAACTTGTAAAATTTGTAAAAAAAAATGACAGTTCTAAATTGCCTAGGAAATGTTAGCATTATTTCTTTTTGCTTCTCTGGTTTTACCCTGCCTTCTGTGACTATCAGAATCTTGCTTTCAGCTGGACTGTCCTGATTTTCTTTAGTAAGAATTTGAATACGGTGATGTCCATCCAGCTCTGAATGGGCATTTAAATATTCCTATTTATCATTTGTCAGGGTTTAACACAGTCCTAGCTCTTTGAGGAAAATTTAAATATCTAGTGAAACTATTTCTCTTTCAATCTGACAAGTCACCTCACAATTTTTTACTGAAATCATTAGTGCCTCATATCCAAAACAGTACTCTACAACTTGGTTTGCAGGTTATGTAACATTCATCTTCCTTTTTAATGTAATAATATAACCGATAACCCAAAACTCCAATCAGCATAAATAACAACAATCACTAACACCAGACATTGATCAGTGAAATCAATCACAGTTTTTAATCAAACAAGTGAGCACTTTTATTCACGTCTATATTACAAAATCGAACTGTTAAAGGTTTAAACGTCATAGGGTCAACACCATATGATCAAACTTTTAAAAGTTTGAAAATGTAATAAAAAAAACAAAGGAAACACCTACCTAAACGGTTTAAGCGCGGGGGTAAGCCCTCCTGCACCCCCCACACCCCAGTTCTTTAAATATACCAACTCCAAGATCGCACTACAGTGCAGAAAGGGAAATCTTCCCATTCTGCAGTGTACGGAGATCTCTGTTGAAACTTTCAAACTTTTAAAAGTTCGATCATATGGTATCAACCATATGATGTTCGAACTTTTAAAAATTCGACAACATGATATAGACCCTTTTATTCTACATAGTAACTCAGAACTTCATCAGAATAGAGCTATGTCATTTCAACAGACACTTAGCAACATACTTCTCAACTCTAAGAGCAAGAAATCCGAACAAAGCCATCAATAATGGGGGGGACAAATGGCCAAATATAGGGACACGTTTGAAATATTGCTCTTACAAACTTAGCAAATTGATAGAACAACGTCTTGCATTAGCATGAATTTTCTGAAATGTATGAAGTCTGAAACTCAAATGTCTGTCATTATTTTCTGACTTCAACCCTCAATAATTTGCCAATGATTTGCAGAAAAACACAATTTTAGGAGAAATGGCCAAAAATATGAGGCCAAAATCTGGGCATTCTGCAAAAATCTGTACAGTTGACAGGCATGCTTAGCAACCTTTAGCAACCTGACCAACCAACAAACTCTGAGAAGTAGGTACCTTCCCAGCATAGTTCTTCAATGTCAGGGTACCTGCCAACACAAACTCTTTCTCCTTAACTTAATTTTAATCTCAGTCTGTTAAGTAAGAATTCAAACCAGTATTTCTCCTGTTACTTACAGTGTAACTTGGAGAACTAACTAAGGTTAATGATCTGGGGTTAGGTATGAAATTAACAGATCAGAAGCTGCAGATCATAAATCAAGTTAAGGAAAATGTGTATTTTGGAAGACATATTTCTGAAGTGAGAGTTGTGAACCTGACATAATGGTAATGATATCCTGTAGCTCATTAGGCTAAATGTACATCTGAACACATACAATGTTGAAAAATCGATTAAGAATCTGAGGAAGGCAGAGCTCAGGAAGTGCTGCTTCAGTTTAAATGTCAGAGTGCCTGCAGAAGTTGTGCACAAAAACAATCTCAAAGGGTAACAGTAATAACAGCTACACAGAAGAAAGATAACAAAACAAAAAGGAAGACAATGTGAACATGATAGAGTTGCTGAAAAATTACTCCATTCCTGGGGTAGATTGTATGGAGAATATCTAAGTAGATGGGCAAAGAAGTTTAGGCCAGATGACCATTTCATGTGGTGTTTCATATCACAGGCTCTCAAGCTGCTTTCCTAAATAATAAAGACACATAATAGTAATAATAATAATAATGTATTAAGAACAGGTAAAACAGACTAGGTGCACTGCTCTGCAGGCCCTAGGGAATCAGATATCTGCTATGGCAGCTATACTGGGATCAAAAGCAAGGTAGTACCAAGCTGTAGCTTACAGAAGAAATGGGATGTGAAGCATGTGCCCAACTCTCACACACCCATTGTGACTAGGATCACAAAACCATGCACAATGACTCCTACAAAAGACTGTCAGTCACGCTAAAAATGCTTAGAATTCATTATATTCCCGCAGTTGTTATTATTTTCATAATCCTGTCCCATTCAGTTCTGAATTCCTGCACTAGGTGTCCTATAGGTCTGCAAAGAGTATATGTTATGCATTCATCACTATCTCTGTGAAAAATGAATTCTTTACATTAGTGGTTACTCAACTACCTTTCAGATTTAAGTTCTGCTTCTTCACCTCTAAGCTTTGCATTTTATGAACCATGGTACAATTAATCACCTTAGCTGTATGAAGATTTCCTTCTGCTTCATGGTTATTCATGTTGCCTGCCTGTCTTCATGCAACTTTTGGCTACAAGCCAGCACCATTTTTGTTGCATGTCTTGGAATTACTTCAGCATGTGTATGTCCTATAACCTATGAGTTGTGCACTAAAATGCAGCATACTAAATGGAAATAAACAATGGCCAGTACTATGAAGTTATTTCTCTTCTATTGTGTGATACTTCTTCCCATGTAAGTTAGTCCTTGATGACCCTCCACAAATCATTTGCTCACAACTGCCTCCATTTAGTCACAGAATATAATTATGCATAAATCTGTTTACTAGTATGTGAACATCAGTATCTCCTCTGCAGCCATATATTCCTCCTCACATTAAAAAGGCCATGCTGAAGTAATGGTTTCAGACTGACCACACCACCATCCACCACTAACCTGGATTTGAGAAGTGACCTATGCATGGGGGGCTCCAGTCAAATGACAGACACTAAGCAGCCTATGAAAGCTGGTCCTGATCAGATGAGTTGGGTGTCAGTTGTTTGAGCCTAACTCCTAGTTAAAGCTGATGGGTAGACAACCACATGCTATGCAATGTAAAGCATTGTTGCTGCCAGATATCATGGAGGCAGTGTACAGACACTTACTCACAGGCTGCCACACGACATCACTGCACATGGAGTATGCCCCAGGTAGCATTTATGGAAAAGAGACCAAATCTTCAATACTGTCCTGCAGATGATTAGTGATGTCCCCATAGTCCTGACACCCCTCTTTTTGCCATTTTACAGATTTGTTGCAATACAACAGCCAAAAGGGTAAGTAAGATTAGGGTTCTGTGGCAACAGTCAGAGAAGACTGCAAATACGAATTCACATAGGAAAAATAAACCTCTTTAGCTTCTCACATGGACCTTTTTGCCACTGGTCGTTACAACAGTCATTGAGCTTATATAGCTCATGTATCAGCTTTTCTTTTTTGCACCATGACTCACCATGACTATTTATGAGCAACACAGTAATACATAATTTGTGATTTTGTGTTTAATGACCAAGACTGCAGTATCTTAGAGAATTCACTTTTCTCTATGGAGAATTCACTATTCACAGTGGAGAACTCACTTTTCTCTGTGGACAATTCACTTTTCTTTGAGAATCAGTGATGTCAGAATTTGTATACTTCAGTAGTAAGGGTGTGGATTTTTAGAGTGAAATAGCAAGTTTTAATTGTCACACTGCTTCAGCGTTTGATACTTCAGTTTACTGAGGGTCAGTCACTCATGTATCAAACTTCTAACATCAAGCCCACCTTTTTCATATCCCCTGAAGTGTTATGTTTGTCTAGTTCCTCCACAAATCATTCTTTCTTTCTTCTTTTCCAATTATTTATTAACCCATTTAATCACCTTTAACTTTATCTCTAGGCTGTTCTGTGAATGTAAAAGCATAAGGACCCCCGGTTTCCTTTGAACCTCTTGAAAATATAAGTACAATGTGGTGCTTTGAAAGGAATGAACGCTGCTCACTGATATCGTGTATATTACATGTCTATTTTGTAAAGGGTTTATCAAACCCAACCTCCAAAATTTATTTTTATATTAAAAAAACTTAAGAAGTACCGTAATGTGTTTCATATGAAAACAAAACAAGACAGTTACATGCAAAACCTTTTGTAAAAATCGCAAGCTTCTAAATTTCCATTTTTTTCTCAGCAGCCGTACGTTATTGTTTAATGAAAGAAAAGTAGTGGGCTAAAAGGGTACTAGCCCTCCCCTTGCAATATATATATGTGTGTGTGTGTGTGTGTGTGTGTGTGTGTGTGTGTGTGTGTGTGTGTGTGTGTGTGTGTGTGTGTGTGTGTGTGTGTGTGCAGACTATTTTTCCCATTTTAATTAAATATAAGAACAATACTCTATACATGTTTTGCATTATGTTTCAAATAGTACCACAATTAAAACAGTGGGAATGATGAAGTGGTGTACTTATACAGTGTTTGCAGCTGAAAAGTAAAGAGAGGATGCAAAAAAGTAAACCAGGACTGAAGGCCATAGCCGAAATAAAAATGGCCACTTCTTGTGTTAAATCATTTCAACAATATACAGCACTAGTCAGCCAGTGAAAGACTGAAATTGTCCTTGTAATGAACAAGCTGTATTGTATTCTGTGCCTTAATCGGTTTCCAGTATTCAGTGACTATTTCTCATGTTATGACTCAATGTTCTCATGCTAGCATTTTTCCAGTATGATAATGTTTTATCAGCATCTAGACATTAAACTATACTTCCCCCCTTTTCTCTCACCCATATGAAACACATTTTCCCTCAACCATATCAGAGGATTCAAGCAAAAAATGGGGCATAGTCTGAACCAGAACCTAAATAAAGAGAGACAAGAAGAGATACCAGTACTGAAGAAAGAAGATGGTGGTGAAAATGACAGAACTGCTAAGCACCTTAATGGGATCCTCCATACAGCTAACTGGGTACGACCTTTTCAGAAAAGAGATGGATAACTTAATGGACCTGTTGCACATCTGCAAAGCCAATAACACCAGAAATACCCAAATACAGGGACCTAACCCTAGCCTGCAACATAAATAGAACATGTTGAAGGGACAGGTATTTATCTCAGAGGCTGTGCCTTCTCTGGGACAAGCTTCTTATCCATGTGAAACAAAGTTCTTCCCTGTACTTATTCAAGTGAAACTTTGATAAGTGAATGGGGAATCACAAATTTACCCTTGGTCTAGTACCTGTGTCTCTTTTAAAGAAAGGAAGCCTACAAATGCTTGACCGCTCATACCCAAGTATTTATAAGTCCCACACAACTTATGGGACCAATACCTTTCTAATATTTCTGGAAAGTATGGCTAGGCTTTAAAAGCCCCTTTAAGGTTTTTAGCTTAGTAATCTTCTATGATAACAAGATGGCAGAATTTAAAATCAATAAACTGACAGCTGAAGGGAGACACAAGGAAGTATTATTACACAGAAAGAGTGACAGATAATTCATACAGCATTCTTGAAGAACCAAAAGAGTCAAAATTCTAATAAAGAAACTCAAGAATGAATGGGACAGACATATGAATTTTTTTTTATGAGGAGTGAAAAAAACTGCTGGTTAAGTTGTGCCTGAGATTTGCCTGCAGTTTATTCAAGGGGTAAAAAAAATAGTCAGATTAATGGTCCATGTGATTTGTAACTTATGTCAGAGTCTATGTTTCTATACAGTCTTTCATTTATACTTTTGATCTCCTGGGTATTTTATCTTCTTTGAATTTAAATACAGTCATACTTTTCTGCATTTTATTTTACTTCATTGAAAAAAAAATGTTTACCCATATCTCTGAGACAACTTGCTCTGTGAAAGGTATGCCTTTTACTTGCATGATGCTCTTTTGTTCTGTTATGTAGAATCATACTGTTACCCTTGGAAGGGTCTTAATTTCCTTTCATATTCTTCTTTCATTCTTCCTTGCTGCAGCAGATAGAAAAAGCACTGTCCTCCTAGCATTATCCACCTGAAATTAAAACTCTTAATCACTGGAGGAATAAACCCTGTTACAGTATTTCTGCTGACCATATGGTCACATGATCAATGAATCTGAGGTAGACAACTTCCCAGGGTGACCCTCCTTTTCTGTCACAGTTGACAGTAACTGCCCCATCTCTTGGGAGTTCTTAAGCAGCAGGACCTGTGATTCTAGAGTATGTGACCCTGGCTTAGACTAACGCATGGCTACTCGTCATCTCTGGGGAGTTTTTAAGCAGCATGGCCGGCCATTGTATAGAGTATGTGACATCTCTGACACTGGCTTAAACAAGCCCATGGCTACTCCCCATCTCTGGGGAGCTCTTAACCAGGAGGACCTGCAATTCTATAGAGTATGTGACATCTCTGACCCTGGCTTAAACAAGCACATGGCTACTCACTTTCTCAATGAGTGTTCTGAAGCACTTTGTTAGCAGCTTATCTCATTTTTCTGTGCACGCACATGAATAAATCTTTCTGGCACTATATCCTGCTTAGAATAGTCCAGTATTTCTGGAATAGCCCTGAATACTTTTCTCACCCATATCAGTCAATGTATCATAGGTATACCTCTCAACTGTCCAGATTTTTGCCTCATATTGTTGGTCCATTTTTCATAAAATTGTGGTTTTCTGGCAAATTAGTGGCAAATCATCAAAAACTGAAGTTAGAAAATAATGACAGACATTTGAGTTTCAGACTCATGCCCTTCAGAAAATTCACTAATGCAAAACCTGTTATTCTATCAATTTTCTCAGTTTGTAAGAGCAATATTTAAAATGTGCCCATATTTTTGAGCCTCTGTCCCACTTTCATTTATGACTTTGTCCAGATTTCTTATTCCAAGAGGTTGACAGGTATAATCATAGGTGCTTTAGTACTTTATTTTTTATTTATTTATTTATTTTTATTTATTTATCTTTTGTTGACCGGGAAAGTCCGACTAGGTTCCACAGAGCCTGTTTTCAGCAGAGGCCCAGGGAGAAATACTCCAGAAACAAATTTGATATAAACAATCAGGAAATTACTGAGCAAAGACCTTGCAGTATAATGAAGGAAAATCACTGTAAACATCCTGATTTCAGTATAATCAGCTGCAGTTATTTTACTGGGTAACTATTTAAATAAATGAGAAGGTAGATGGTAAAGGGTATGACAGCCTTCGGGGGGGGGTCCATCAAACACAATACACTCAAATATGGTAATAAGAGTCAGAAAGGAAGAGAAGGAATAATAGAAACCTGTCAAGTGTAAATCTAGTACGAAAATGTTATGCCAGCATATGTAAAAGGAATGATGTCATGATATATACATTAGACAGCTTTAATACATTTAAAGGATATGATTTTGCAGATGTTCTCAGGCTGAGTGTGCGGGAAAAAAACTGAAACCACAGGATGGGGAAATCGAGAGAAATGGAAGTAAAAGTGTTTATATTATAAAATTCAAAGTTCACTTTAAAAGACAGTTTAATGAGGATCTAATCCAGAAAGAGTAGTAAATGTGCATTTCTAATTTTAAACAACACTATCATATGGTTCATATCTGAGTTACTATAATTATTAATGGTTTGTCAGACAAGGCATGTGGTTCTGATGCTTTGCTATCATTAATGAGTCTTTCATCCCAAATCAGATGTTATGGATTAGAAAAGCAAGTCAAAGGATTCTCACCTAGCTTCTTGGAAATTCTCTGCTTTTCAGGAATATACAAATAAAAATATGGCAAAA
Organism: Protopterus annectens; assembly: GCF_019279795.1. Lineage (NCBI taxonomy): Eukaryota > Metazoa > Chordata > Ceratodontiformes > Protopteridae > Protopterus > Protopterus annectens. The sequence continues at coordinate 889,516,121 of NC_056727.1, read as the reverse complement.
AATGCTCTGTCACACATCTAATTACAGATATGTTCACTTACTTTTATTATAATATTTTCTACAACATTTCCCATCTACATTCATGTAGTATCTTGCTTTGTAATTGAAACAACATATAACGGTCTTTAAACGTCTAACTCTAACCAAAAACATGCAAAAGAAAATCACTGAACTAATTTATCTAAGCAAAGGCACACAAAAACTAACTAATTTAAGTAATGAAACACAAAAAAAACAAATAACTCAGAACCAAATGATTAAGCACTAATGTTGTGCTAAACAAACATTGTGTTCCAAACAATACAAACAGGAATAACTGTTCACAGACTAGCTCTGAAACTATGGAAGAGTAGGTGACTTTATGCTGCACAAAGGAGATTAGTCTTGATTAGTGCAAATGAAGTCCCATGAATCAATGCAGCAGGTATGCACTATAAGACATCATCACAGCATGAAGTCTGACCTACACTTCACTCATGGTTTAGTGTTCTATAATCCATAAATAGCATCCCTTCTCAAGTTGAATTGCTATTCATGACTCAACCTTCAGCCTTAAGTCTCAGGTACAAGTCCAAAAATAAATACTAAGACCCAATATCAGTAAGTTTGTAACTACTCATACAATTCATTTACAGAGTCAGTAGAATAATATGATATAGGTTAGAAAGCATTTTCTGAAGAATGCAAAATCAGCAGCTGCAATGGCTGACAATTCTTACTGAATGCTATTTTAACATTCCTGCCATAAAGTTATGGTTTTAGAGGATATGGCATTGAAAACTGAGGACATCTGTGAGGTATGCTACAGCTTGCTAAATACATGGGATTTTCTATTTATTTCTTTAGTTGGATTTGAATTAACAGCTTTTTATATTCTGAACTGCCTACATGTGCCTTGACATGGCTACCCTGCCTCTCTCTCTCTCACTCACTCACTGCCTGTTTCTCTCTCCCCCTGTCTCACCCTCCCCTTTCTCTCCCTGCTTTCTGATGACTTCATAGGTAGTAATAGTCTAACTGCCCTTACAGGCCATGTTAAGCCTAGCCAGTTATCCCATGTCAGAATCAAACCCTGCACCTTCAGTTTGTAAGGTAAGCACCTTAACCATTATGCCAACCTCCCACACATGACACAACCCATCTTAACAGAGACAGCAGACAAGCAAAGACTTCCTAGACAAGGCCCTGTTTACATGGTAAGAAGCAATATTCAACAAATCACTGGGAAAAAAGAGGTTGATGACAGTAATAACAAAGAGAGTCTGAATAACACCAAGAAGCCATTAATGAAATTGCAATAATGACAATATTATCAGACCTAGTGCTTTTACATTTTCTAAGAAATACGGCGAAATGAATGTATTATATAAATCCATTTCTTGCAGTAATTTGTTTGTGAGTCCTGTGATTCGTCAGAGTGACCTTCATTGGTGTATGTTTCATCAAGAAGCTTATATCAATGATGCATTTCATCAAAATCCCACAGTATATATGAGTGGGAACAGAGGGTTCATATCTTTCACTTAAATTGGTAGTGAATGGCACTGAAAGTGGTGAAAGATCGTTGTTCCTTTCCCCAACTGTTGTGCAGCCTCTGAGTTAGTATATTTATAGCTGCAGAGGTGGATGTAAAACCCCAAATGGGGATGTGGGGGACTGTCCCTCCAAAACACTAGTTGTGTGTGTTTTCTTTTGTTTTTCACTAATGCATGTTTAATGGTTTGTGTCCAATGTATTGAATCTCAGTGTAATATAACAATGATGACTCAGTGTGCATCCATTTCTTTCAACTGGCAGTGTCATCAAAACAGAGATGTAATCTACTTTGTGGAAATAAATTAGTTAGCTGGTACCCTTATACTCATTATTGTTAAAATAAGTCATATGTCTTTACAATATGTTTAAAAAACAGTGTGCCATCATTTTCACAATGACATTTGTTCTCTTGCTTAGTTTGAAAGGTATGATGACGGACAGTTTCTGTAATCAAATCTAGCCTACTTTTACATAACCTTGTTAGCGTCAGACTTAACAAAGTACTACTTCTCTGTCTCAGCAACAACAAAAAGGAAAAAAATGACCTGCAGACAGGCATTGTAAATGCTTAAGGTCTACTATTAATAATGCATATTTAGCAAGAGGTGTTAGGGTGCCAATGAAGCTGTATGACTTGCTTACAGATGGTTGTGAAACCCACTTGTGAAGGTAAAGCTGTGAATGAGACACACCCTGCATGCAACAACCTCTTCTGCATACTGTGTAACCCTGAAAGGAATAAGGCTAACCCTAGAAACGTCAGCTGGTCCGAGGAAGCTGTACCAATTACCAAGCAGTATGTACTATGAAAGATAAAGCAAGCAGAATCAGGTCTCAAATGGGTAAGTCAGATGTACAGTATATTATGTACATTGTGAGGCCCACCTCACAATACATGTTACTTTGTGTCTCCCTTATTAGAACTCATGGTTTCATAAATACTGCCACGTTTCATTTTACTGCTTAAAATGCATCATTCCTCTCTAGAGTTCATTTTCTCTGGCTAGTTCTAACTGCTACTACTGACATGATAAGTTTCCAACAGTAATGTTAGATTCTGAATGCAAACAAATCACAGAATGAAAAAAATATGCAATGATTTTCACTTTTTTTTTTTTTACCAGTAATATTTCTGCATTTCTTTTGAGGTGTACAGATTAAGGTACCCTGGATCGAAATGAGAATCTAGTGTAAGAAACATCATATCTCTTCTTATCCTTTTACACATGTGAGCATCTACATTACTTTTTTCTGATTTATAGGTAAATATGAAAGGACATTCCTGAGTTGTAAATGATTTTATTTTTTTTTTTAGTTCCTGATTTATAGGTAAATATGATAAGCCATCCCTGAGGACTAAATTATTTGTATTATAAAGTTATCAGTTGTTACAGTACCACAGACTTGAATATCATTTGTGAAAGACACAAAAATATGTATGTGCACCTGCAGCCATGTGTACATTCACACACACACACACACACACACACACACACACACACACACACACACACACACACTCACTCACTCACACACACAAGTGCACGCCTTTGTTATGATGAAAATTGCATTGCAGAAAAGGTTACAGTGAGTCATAGAACAAATCACATCAAAGCTGTGACTCTGAGCTGAGTCTGCTGCACAAGGTATTAAGTAACATGACACGACGGGCTCATAATTGTTTAACTGCAGTGATGAACAGATTGCACTCAACCTCAGTCACTCAGAGTTAGTATCAATCTGTGCAGAGGGAATGCAGATAGACTCCAAGCAGATCTGTAATTACAGTAGCAGTTCTAAAGCGGCTGGGAACAATATCCCCCCTGGGATAGCCTGGGTGCCAAGCAAGTCAGGCAGAACTATGTTGTACAAGCAATTGAGGTCATTGCTTGTGAATACAGACTATCTCTCTGAAAGTCTGCTAAATTCAGTAGATTAGCACAGATATATAAAACATATCTCAGAAGAAAAAGTAATGACAGCTTATAGTAAAGACGAAAGAGGAACAAAGAAGTTGCCTAAATATTTTGGAAACTACTCATGGTGCTTATCATTCAATACTGGCATGGATTTACTAGGTTCAGTTTTTTAAATAAATTCTTTCCCTTTCCTTAACAAATGGATACACATTTCTGGACACATAGAGTTTGAATTTTAAGCACACATATATTACAAGTGCACTGGTGCTGAGGTTACGAGCGTATTCTTATTGATTCACTGCCAATATAATTACTGTTCAAATACTAATAATTGCTTTAGAGAGTAAAATTAGAAGATTAATTCACAATGTTTCACTTAATCTACAAAAACATAGTAAACAAAAAGAGTGCAGCCAGTCGAAATGCTAAAGGATGGGAATGTTGTAGAGAATTTGAAGAACTTTAGCTCTAAATTGAAAGCACTTGAGCTAAAAGGGGCATACATATTTCATTGTGGGTAAGTAATCACAATAAAGAAAATGAAAAGATCTTAACTGGCACAGTAACAACATAGGAAGGGTAGTACATGATGAATTTGGTCATAGCCAAGAAAAATCCATAAATGTCCACTACTTGTCTCCTGCTGATTATAAACAGGGAATAAAGAATGAGCCCATAAATAAAACCCAGTTCTTGTACAAACCACAGACGTAGAGACCAGTACCAAAATCAAAACTAGAGTTATCTCACCTAACCATTTAAACTCCACCTATAGCTGCAAGCTAAATCCCTGTAGTGCACCTGTAAAACGGACGTAACAGAAAACAGGGATAACTGTCATACACACACATTATAGGAAATGTGTACAACAGAACAGTACTGTGCCAGTATCTACTAGCTACAAGGCAGCCAGTTCTCAATACAAAGCAGGACCAGGCATGGGCTTCTTACAGGTGGAATAAGTAAAGGATTACCAGCCCTAGCAAATGTTAAAATACAGAAGCAGTGTACTTCAGTAAATTAGGACCCACAGCTGCAGCACTGGGAATGCCACTGCAGACACTGCATCACCATTAAACAAGCACTACCAGCTACCCAGCACCACAGCTGTAATCATTAAAGGAGGTACAATGTGCAGGGATTAGTAAGACAGGAGGTATAAGTGGTGTAGTGCTATGTGAGTGGCAGTAGGGGGCAGTAGGGTTAGTTCACAGCAATAAAGACTCCAAGCCATTTGGTATGATACCTAATCATATGCTTGTTGTCCTGTCTGACAATCCAATCTCCAACTGACAGTAAATACTTAATAAACATAAAGCATGAATTAGACCAGTTATTTCCTGAGCAGCTCTGAATTGAAAACATTTGAAATCCATTATGTTTATTATTTTATTATTTTGATGACTAGGTTGTCTAGCTGGGCTATGTATGTATATTATACACACATGCACACTTACACACACACACACACACACACACACACACACAAACATTCTGTTGCTTGAAACCCTTATTATTTGACTCAGTACAGTGACAATGCTAGGCACAAACTAAACAGATATTGTTTCTCAACTACGCACATAAAAACAAACTATCACTTAATTCAGTACTAGGCTAACTACCTTTGGGAGCCCAACCATTTTAAGCCCAACAATTTATTTTCTGTGAGAATCAAACCCTGCACCTTATGCTTGTAAGGTAAACACCTTAACCATTATGCCAACTTCCCATACCTTGATCTCAGACTCTTCATATAACACTCTGGATGTTCACTTTAACTGCTGGGAAGAGCCTGTATGTGGGATGGGTAATAAGAAAATTGTGACTGCCCATCTCAGACCATTTCAGGTCCTCTTAGTGGATCACAGTTAAAGAGAAAGTTGTACATTTCAAGACAGTTTTGCTTTTTCATGTGTTTTCACCTGAGAGATAATGTGTTAGCTGGATTATACAAGAAATCAAACCTTCCATACAGGTACCAATCCAGGGCACTAGCTTTACAAAATTAACACACTGTTGCTGAGAATAGCAAGCCTCCATCACACTGTTACCTTTATGCCTCATGAGTTTGGAAAAAAAAAGATAACTGCCAGGTACTGCTTTTGTCCCTAGGTAGATTTATTGTAATGCACTCCTCCCACTAACAGCAGTCACTTGTTTACAGTTGCTACAATACGTGGAGGCAAACCAGAAGATAATGTATGGTGGTATTATGATTACTTTATTAACAATAACATGATCAGTCTGGACTCTGCAACATCGTTTTACTGAAATGAAAATGTTAGCTGTGGGCCTGACACAGAATAAAACATGTGCAGATCTAGCTACCAACTGAATTAGGGTTTATAGTTACATGAAAGGGATTACGCATTATGTAAGTGTTACTATTGGAAAGCAATGTTCTTCTTTATTTAGACTGCTAATCTGTGCTCTACCACACACACACACACACACACACACAAAACAATAAAGACAGCATATATTCCTATAACTAATCTTAAATAATAGGTGGTATCAGGTTAAACCAGCTTATACGCAAGTCAAACATTTCAAAGCCTAAACTGCCAAACAAGAAAAATATATATACTGAGTGACTCACACTCAGAGCATGCCCGCAGGGCAATAAATGCTGTGACACACCTAGGTCATGTGGCCACCAGGAGTCCCTTATACTCTACAGTTTAAAAAATATTTTCACAAGTACTGCAATGATTTATAACCCAGTCAGCAAACAAAGAACGCCATTATATTGACTGGTATCAGATACCTATTGCTGTATTCTGCATAAATGTGTGATCATCCTTGCCTTTGATATAGGATAAAAATGTAATTTATAGATAAGGAAAGACACACTGCCAACCTTATGAATAAACCAAAGTGGGTGGATACAGAATGTATGCCCTGAAAAAGGCATGGGCCATGCATGAGTCCCTCTAGGGTAGTGTAATACAATGAGGTGGCATATGGGATGAGGACATTTGCTGACCTATTACTCCCCTTGTAACTACAATATGTGGAGACAGATAGACCACTGTTGACACATTTGTAAATAGCCTAACAGAAGAAAGACAATGAGGCATTAAGCAGAACCATTTTCACAGTCCATGAATAATTATATTGTACTTCTAATATTTTCCTTCATAACAGAAGTCTGTTCTATACTGTTATAAATTAACGTATTATACCAGAAAAGTGTGTTCTCTTCAGATGTGGATGAATGCTGACTATGACTTCAGACACTGCTAAGAGGAGAAAGGACCATTTTCAGGAATTTCTGGATTCAGTGGACAAGCTCTCCTCTATGGAGACACTGCTATAAATGTATAGTGCAACTAAATCCGTGTCTGCAGAGGAGGTGAAACGATTCCACTGTGTTAAGGCTGTGGGAGTAGTGGAGAGCCATGTGAAACGCTAAAGGCCTAAACATTGTTGAGGAGTCATAGTTAACCTGCCTTTTCAATGATGAGTTGAAAGCTGGAATGGGGTCTCTGGACTAGGAAAGTGTGGTTGTGTTCCCCACTTTCAAAAAAGAGATATGAAGGTGTGTTCTATTTAAACTAGAATCAAAATGCCCCATTCTGCCTTAGAAAGCTTATGCAAAGGTGTTGAAAAGGAAACATTGTCTAATAGCCGAGCATCTAATTCAGGAAGGTAGTACAGAATCAGTCCATGACATGGAACAGAAGAACAACTGGACATTCTTGAACAAACACTGAAGAGGTATGAGAGTTTGTCAGCACTGTTTGCAGGCATTTTGTTGACCTAGAAAGGTATGTGACTGTGCACCCTAAAATACCCTTTAGGAGGTCATATAACATCAGAGAGTCTTGGGGCTACTACTGTTTGTTATTCAGTCTCTGTATTTGAAGAGCAAAAGTTGTGTCCACATTCTCAGCATTAAGTCAAATACATTCAAGGTGGGCATTCAGGCCCTACCAAGGTGTGTTTTGTCAAGTTTATGATATCATGGACAGCATATCACCATGCAGCCAAGGTCGAGCAATTTGGGACATGATGATTACAGCTTTGTTATTTTCAGATGATATTGCAGATATACATTTTCAGTATCTCATGCCCACAAATGTCAGCACAAATGTTGATCTAGCCTAATATGCAGTCCATACATAGAGTCTTGAAACCCAGTTCTGAAACTAAACTGTCAAAGCTGCTGAGATTGAAACCCACATTCACTCCAGGTACAGCGAATGCAAGAGCTCCAACAGGTATAACCTGTCTCCTGAAGAGTAGGGGTATTGTTGGTAAGACCCCCAGCATGCTGCTATTTACTATAAAACTACTTAAACTATAGCTCCTCACATGTAAGTCCCCATGACTACAGCATTATGGCAACCTGTGCATCGCAAAGTAGCAACTCAGCTGTGCATGTTCCCACAGCTTCCTTGTTTTGGTTATTTTGCAGGTCTTGATCAGAGGTCACTAGAAAATAACCAGGCATTGTCTTGCTGTACAATTACTTCACCTACCATATAGCGTTTAAAAGGACAAGTATGTTGAATCTGTGATTCCTCAGCCTCGCCCTCATCCATGTACAGTATAAGCATTGTGTTTTATATTATTTGGCTTTGTTTTTATAGCAACTCCTGTGTTGTTACTCTGCTTTACAGCTTTTTTATATTATTAGCTTGTTATAGTGAATGTTTCTGCTTGCCATGCTGTTAGGAAGGGCCAGTTTTGAATTGTGTGATATAGCCTGTATCTCTGTTCTGCTATTCCATTAATGACACAGTGATTCTACCCTCAAGTATTTCCATAACAAAATAAGCCTTCCACGTAAATACATTTTTACATAATGTTTGCTTCAGAAAGGTACTCTTTATATATATATGCAGTACCCTATTTCATTTCGTACAGTGGCAGCTTTTTCCTGTAAAAGATTGTCCAGCGAGAGTCTCTCACATTACCCTGTTAAGCTTAAGATGTATCTAAAAGATACTAGTGTTGGGTTATTGCCATTCATGTCCTGTAACAGGACCTCTCCATCCCAGTATTAGAAAAGCTTATCACATTCTTCCATTGATGTCATAGGGTATTTCTCTAAGAGCACAAAGGTCAGCCCTTGACCAGACTGTCCTATCCATCTTCCAGCCTGTAGTTAACAATATGTGTGGTAGACAGGTAGCCCAACATGGCCCAGTGCTTTAGCCTCACAGTCCTTTCCAAGAAAGATATTAGCCCTTTGGGGACCTACTTTAAGGGCCCCGCCATTTAATTAGTTGGGCTAATTATTATCAACACTCCCTGCAGTCTTCTAATCTCATTACTGCTGTTAGCTGGTGGCAGTGGCAATGGTCATAGGCTAATATGTATGCCTATCTTTTACCCCATTCTGGCTGGCCCCAGACCAGTGAGACAAGAAACATGCCTATATCAGTGTCTGTAGCCAGATTAATTTTGGCTCAGCACATAGTTTTGATGTCAATGGATTTCTGAGACAACACTAAGTTTATATTTCTAACTGTTAAGCAGCTGATGGATATGCAAATTCCACTTACAAGTGGGACTTTTGAATAGGCCTAGCAACACAAAAGCAATACAAAAGCTGGAAATGTGGTCCAGTGACTCAGACCCTCACACAAACTGCCCTTATTACATGCCAGGATAAAACAAAATGCTTACTTTGGTTGCTGCTACAAGCCACCTAAGTTGACCAAAGATAGGTAGATGGGTGTAGGAGTTTACTAGGTTTGTATCACAGATGAGTTTAGGGGTATACTATGCTTGTATCACAAATTGGTGTAGGGATACACTAGGCATGTTTCATAGATGGTCATGGAGTACACTAGGCTTGTATCACAGATGGGTGTAGGGATACATTAGGCTTGTATCACTGATGGGTGTAGTGATTTACCAGGCTTGTATCACAGATGAGTATAGGAGTATACTAGATGCATCACGCATGGTTGAAGGGGCACACTAAGCTTGTATCACAGATGTGTGTAAAGGTACACTAGGCTTGTATCACAGATGGGTGTATAGGTTCATAGGTTCATAGATTAGTATTAAGCTAACTGCCCTTGTGAGCCATTTTAAGCCTAGCCAATTATCCCTTGTGAGACTCAAACACTGCACCTTGTGTTTGAAAGGCAAACACCTTAACCATTAGGCCACCCTCCCTGGGGCTTACTAGGCTTGTTTCACAGATGGGTTCAGAGGTACACTAAGCTTGTGTCACAGATAGGTGTGGGTACACTAGGCTTGTATCACAGATGGGTGTATGGGATATACTAGATGTAACACTCATGGTTGAAGGGGCACATTAGGCTTGTATCACAGATGGATTTAGGGGTGTTCTAGGCTTGTATCACATATGAGTGTGGGGGTACACTGCACTTGTATCGCAGATTGATTTAGGGATATACTAGGCTTGTATCACAGATGGGTGTAGGGGTACATTAGGCTTATATCGCAGATGGGTGTAAGGGTACACTGGGCCTGTATCTTAGATGGGTGCAGGGGTATACTATGCTTGTATCACAGATGGGTGTAGGGGTATACTAGGCTTGTATCTTAGATGGGTTTAGGGGTATACTAGGCTTGTATCACAGGTGGGTGTAGGGGTATACTAGGCTTGTATCACAGATAGGTGTAGGGTTATAATAGGCTTATATCAGAAATGGATGTAGGGGTTTACTAGGCTTGTATCGCAGATGGGTGTAGGGAGTGTAAGGGTTTACTAGGCTTGTATCACAGATGGGTTTAGTGGTTTACCAGGTTTGTATCACAGATGGGTGTATGGGTTTACTAGGCTTTTACCACAGATACATGTAGGGGTATACTAGGCTTGTATCGCAGATGGGTGTAGGGGTATACTAGACTTGTATCACAGATGGGTTTAGTGGTTTACCAGGCTTGTATCACAGATGGGTGTAGGGGTTTGCTAGGTTTGTACCACAGATAGGTGTAGGGGTACACTAGGCCTGTTCCACATATAGGGGTATACTAGTACCATTGTAAACATAATCAAGATTAATTTTGAGTATAACAAATATATACTTTTATTAATGCCCCCAGATTTCTTGCAAACCATGTCACAGGTAGTGTATGAAGTAATGAAATGTATGAAATAAAAATTGAAACAAAGACTTTAGCAGTGCTAAAATGTATTCATATAATGTATGCATAATACAGAACTGTATCCTATATTGGTGTTTTCAATTGAAATCTAACACACACACACACACACACACACACACACACACACACACACACACACACACACACACACACACACACAGAAACACACACACACACACACACACACACACACACACACACACACACACACACACACATAGACACACACACAGAAACACACAGACACACACACACACACACACACACACACACACACATAGACACGCACACACAGAAACACACACACACACACACACACACACACACACATAGACGGTTCCCTATCAGAAGCCTGAAACACTATAAGCCTGAAAATCAAAATCCTAAAAACTATAGACTGAAAGTTCAAAATCCTGAAAGACCAAAATCCTGAAACTCAAAATCCTGAAAACACAAATAATGCTAATATGTCACTATAAAGACACTAATATCTACCAACTGACCCTGACCCTAACCCTAAGGTCCGTCACTATCGCACACTCACCTGACCCGCACCCTAACCCTAACTCACTTAAACTGCCCCTAACCCCAATATTTGTCACTATTGCATACATGCCTAACCTGCGCCCTAACCCTAACTCACTTAAACCACCCCTAACCCTAACATAAAGCCAACCGCACACTTACCTAAACCCAACGCATGACCCAACACCACAGGGCTAACAATAGCAAAGCCACAATGACGTCAGTATGTCCATTTTGTGTTTTCAGGATTTTGAGTTTCAGGATTTTGGTCTTTCAGGATTTTGAACTTTCAGTCTATAGTTTTCAGGATTTTGATTTTCAGGCTTATAGTGTTTCAGGCTTCTGATAGGGAACCACATAGACACACACACACAAACACAAATACACACACACATACATTTATCAAAACACACAGTAACCTACTAAGCTTAACATTTTTTTAATAATCAGTTCTGTGGTTGTTTTCCTAAGTGCAGTTCTGTGATATTTACAGAAAATTAAGACTAAAGTGAATATTTTGATCAGCAAAACTACTAGCAGAATGCAATGAAAATTAACCCTTGAACCTTGAACCTTGAACCTTGAACCTTGCTTAGTGCTATGACTGAACATACTTTAGCATGTATATGTGAAACGTGATATTGTAGAACATGCTTATTTTCAAACAACGGTATGATTAAGTAAGATTAATGTAAAACACTAATCTGCTGCTGAAATTATTTGGTTTTCATTATGCATCAATGAGTATTACAGACCTTTGAAATCTGCAAGAAAGTAAAAACTGTTATAAAATACGCTTAAATAATTGTTTATAATGCTGTTATATTTGTAATTCTGATAAACCCTTCTAGGGTATACATGATATGATTTTTAGTTTTCAGAGTTTGCTGTTTAGCTTTTTTTATAGTACTGATTTTAAAGTACAGCACTGTTCTATAAAATCCAGATTTCATAATGCACTGCCTTCATTTAGGTAGACTTTATTAAAGCAACAAGTATCTCTGTAGATTACACCTGGTCTTTAGTCCTCGGGCATACTATGTCACCTGCATTAACTGTATGGAAAAGGTAGTTATGAAATCATCTACACAGTGAATGCTAGGAAATATCTTGTCATTCCTGGGCCATTGGCTGAGGGTTGAAATCATTATGAGGAACAGTAGAAATTCAAGGCATTCTCTGTTTAAAATGGTTTTGAATACATATGGCATGCTTATGGACAGTTTCTATGAATGAATGTATCACTTCTATATGCTACTGTCAGTCTAAAATTGAGGATTTCTAAATATGCTGTATAATTTAGCTTTCTTGTTATATGTCTGAATATTATTATTAAATGATATCTGGGACTGTATCATACAGACTCCACATAAAACTGTACAATCCAAGAAAATTCTTACACTTTCTATGTGCTTCTAGGCCAACTCTGCATTTTTCCCCTGGTTAAATAAATCCCCAGCCACACTGTGGAAATGAATATTTTATCAACATCAAACATGCTGCAAATCCAGAATATGTGTAAGGACTTAGCTGAATTTGTTATGACCTAAAAACCCATAAAATTGTGATAACACTGTGATACAATTAACTGACTACATCATCATGTATTAAGAATGTGTTCAGATTATCTATTTATATTATAAAAGGTGACATTTTGTTTCATTTTGTCTCCCAGTTCAAAACAATTTGAACATTTTTGCAGCATGAAAGTGTTATTCCTGCATAAGGAAAAACAAATGTTAAATCTGAGCTAAAAAACAATAATTTGGTTAGCATTGTATTAATATTTTAAAAACTAATCAGAAATGTTATTTCATATATAATTCCCAATTTGCAATGTACTTGACAAAAATTTAAAACCATATTAACACTGAAAATTGAGTAAAGAAAATATTGCTCCATAAGTTAAATGGTTATAAATGTTACATAATTAAATAAAGCCAATAGCAGCAGTAGTCAAAGCTGATAAGTAAGTTTGGAGACATACTCTTTTTGTCAAAAACAGCAACGGCACTTTTCTGTGAATTAATTGTATCATGTGATCTGCCCATTTCAAATGACATGACGATCTCTAAGTGGATTTTGCTAACAGATTGTGCAAGTCTTCCCTGCCTGTGGAAAGAGGCCATGATCTCCATATAATGTGATATTTTTCTGTGTTTTTGTACAATTTCACAAAAAGTCATTTCAGAAAACTGTGTTCATTGCGGAATATTTATTCAGTGAATCAATCATAAATTAAATAAAACAAACTTTGTAACATTGCTAAGTCATATCTAGTACACAAAATTACACAACCTCAAACAAAATCTAGAAGACAAAATTCTAGCTTGTATATGAAAGACATTGCCATCAGGGCAGAAAAGAGAAGAATTATTCAGACATTGTATATCTTTATACATGTGCTAAATATATTAAATGTAACTGACTTACATTGGTTTTAAAATACCGACTTTTTTACTGTAACCATTTAAAACTGTAATAGAATATAGCTTGGGATCTGGCAAACTGGTATTTGTAATTCCTTGCATGCCTTTGCTAAGCCATTGTAGCCATCTGAGTAATCAGTACAAGTGATCAAGTGATCAAGGCACAGTTTATATAATTGCATAACTACCCATAGTAATATTTAGTTGCTTTATATTGTCACTAGATCACAATGTGCCAAGATCTGCTAGGTTAGGTAAACAGTCCTGCATCGGCTACGTCTCTCTGACATTAAAGAATGTGAATGTGATGGAGAAATGGTTTGGGAAAATAGTACTGCATTGTTAAGTGTGTTTTGTGGGTTTGAAGACATTGGTGCATGGTTTGGAGGTGCTTTATCCTGTGTTAAGATGCATTTTAACTTTATGGATTTTTTTTATTGTATCCATATAAAAGTGTTAGGAGAAGAGCAGGAAACATTATAGATTGTATGTTTTTTTTTATTTTTGCAAATGGACTTTCCAGCAAGACCAGGCCTATTTTCAATAACGGCCAAAGGGCTGAAGTGCTCTTTTGATAGTGTTAACAAACACAATAAGTCTTTATATAGTGACCACTGAATTGGTTATTTATAGTTGGGACAGTATAGCACCCTACCCTTATATGATGTCTGGAGAAATCAATCTTGGCTTTCTATGAACTTGTCATTTATTCTTACGTGATATTGTATTGCAAGTGCGGAAATGGTTTGTCAAATACTGTTGTCTTTTCAATCACTTATATGCTTAGCTATTTTTATTTCTGGCTTTTGATGATTTGCTTATTCATTTAAAGAGGAATTTGATGTTGATTAATTATATTGTAACCCACTGAATTATCACTAAAGGAAACAGATGAGATAAATTGATATAAAAAAATTATACAACTGAAGTGCTTATAATACCAGCTACAGTTCTTGGAACTGCCAACATATGTAAGAAACAAAGAGAGATGTCCGTTTTACTTGTGGAGGGGGCACTCTATCCAGGTTCTTGAATACCATCTGGTAACAGCCAAGAACCAACAACATAATAGATGCACAGTGCAGAATAAACAACACATATCACACCGACATGAATACAAATAACTGAATAGTTGTAAGTATGTTGTATGTGACACCTTCACAGTAACACTGATAAAGTCCTACCTTCTTCAGATAATATGACTATCCAAGCACCTGTCTCTGACTAACAAGATAGACTTCCTGTCATAAATATGTTCCTGGGAATGTACTCGTCAGTCAAGAAAGCCCAGACAGCATCAGGTGAGAAGGTCACCAAAATGGAACATATTAAGGGACAGACAGAAAAAAAGCTTACAAAGGAAAAGAAATTTGATATGGTTAAATATTAATTAAAGCAAATGGAAAACTTGTACATGACACAGTAATGTAAACGTTATATTATTATCATGCATTCGAACATCATTTCTTATTATTTGTAGATTTATAGGGATATAAAATTATGTATTTCCTTTAACAAAATCATTATTTTCACTTGTATGGCAATCTGCATCCAAGGGTTGTAGCTTCAATGAGTTATACTAGTTTTCACCCATGAGCTGTTAATATACAATGGCAGTAAAATAAACCGCCACTAAACCTAAGATGGCCGTCCTAAATGTAAGCACCATCTGTTGAGCAGGCAAGTCCAGTTCCCCACTACAAATAAGCATGACATAATTCCTACCTTGCATAGCAGGGACTTTAAATGGCTCATTCTTGGCTTTAATCAATGTCAAACATTTAGTACTGATGAATAATACTTATTTCTGTAACTATTGTTTCCTTTCCCTGGGGATATTTTAGTGAATATAAACAGACATTTACATTCTTTTCTCTTTATATTTCAGTTGCATTCAGAAGGAAACAACAAACTGCAGACTAATGTACAACCTACCATAAAAAATATAAATAGTGTATAAAAATACTTAAATATAAATAGAAAAAAACGCTTGTCACCAAAAGCACCATGACACTTCCCTTAGTGTAATCAAAGAAAATGTTATTAAAAGCAGTTCAAAAGACAAGCATTGTAAATATTTCATAGAAGGCATTATACTGTGTCCTAAAGCTTCATCTTGTAACAATACATTGCTCTCAAAAGACTTCATATTGTATTTTATTAGGAACATATTTTACAGTATGTAATGTTCTAACAACAAATGTATCTTTCAAAAGAAAGAGTGTATAGTTAAAAATAAAAGGGGAACAACATTACCACATATATCAGGGAAAAAAATATAAATACAAAAATGAATTTCTTTCCATGTGCTGTTTTCTTATTTTACTTCCTTCCCTTATGTGGCTCAAAATAAATGAATCTGTGTGTATTATTTGTAAGTAATATTGCACTTTGCTTTATCACAGTCTGTTGGATTGTGCAAGCTGGTGGTGCACTTCCAGGTTTTTCTCCCTTTCTTCTACTGTAGTGCAACTACAGGGTTATTATATATATTAAGGGGAGTGGGAGCAAAGCCCCCCACATGGGGTGTGCAGGGGAGACCTTGCCTCCTTCAAAAACGTTTCTCATTTTTTTAATTTTTAAGTTATACTAGGTTAGAGGAAGTAATTTTAGATGAGTCATGTTAAATTATTTGGAGTTTAGATCTAATGACATGCACTTGTACATATATATGATTTACCTTCAGTTAGTTGCCTAACACTTTCATTGACATCCTGAAGGTAAACCACTGTATGTCAAACACTGGAACTTCAACTGCCTACTACACATACGCTGAGGAAGAACCTTGGCACATGCAACTTTAAAACATTGTTTTTTTCTGGGGGGTAAACCCCCTGCACCCCCCATATGGGCACGCACACACACACACACACACACACACACACACACACATATGCATGCACACACATGCTAGGATCATGGCTAATATAGTGGACTATACTCAGGACTTTGATCATAACCAACTTATGTATCTGAGACATGAATGTCAACAAATTTCTCTCAACAGGAAAGCAAAGTGAAATTCCAAAGGTGAATCTTTACATCCATGTTGGGATCACATAAGAAGTTATGGTTGGAGAGACTCAGTCATGATTGTTGGAAGTGCAAGAAGCTTTCTCTGATCCATCTACTACCAGTTAAAGAAAAGAAGTAAAACAACTTAAACTGCTACACTGACTACAGGCAGAAGTGGTGTCCATATGATGAAAGAATTGCATTTAAAAACCTGTTAAGACACGTCTGTCTGCCACACCTTTTTGTATGCCAGCGAAGTTTATAACACCATATATTATTTACTTAGTCCAGGTAGTCCACACACTCCAGGTGCCTCACATAAAAACAAACAGCTAAACTCTTCCACACAGCATCATATGCATTGTGAAATGATATTTTGGACATTAGATATAGGATTCCAGTCAGGTGTCTTATGATCTAATTAAAATATAGATGTGTATTCCATTAAAATTAAGTATCTTCAAATATACTCCCTACACTTTACCTTGTTCCTATTTTCACTTCTTTATCTAACTTATCACTGTCCCTACCTAACATTACTTTAATCCTTCTCTCTATATAACGTCACTCTCTACGCCACCTTTTCCCAATGTTTGCTACTGTATATATTCACTCCTGTAGATTTCCTATAATCTGCTATATATATATGTATATATAATATACACACACTTGTGTGTGTGTGTGTGTGTGTGTGTGTGTGTGTGTGTGTGTGTGTGTGTGTGTGTGTGTGTGTTTATTTGCCAATTTTGCTTGTACTAGTTGTCAACAAACTCTATGTAAACTTTTAACCAATGTTTGTAAAATGTTTTTTCTGTTTAATTTTGTTAATTGTGTTTTACTTATGGAGCTTTTCTCCCTGGGCCTCCACTGAAAATGGGTTCTTTCAGCCCAATGGACCATCTCAGTAAACAAATGCCAATAAACAAATAATACACGACTTGTGAGATGATGGAACTTTCTCTCTTCCCAGCAGCTGAATCAGACTTGGAGTGTATCACATCAGTATTCCATCCCACTCCTGTACATCAGTTACTTGTCTTAAAATATCAATTTTCACACCCTGCAAAAGTTTACTAAGAAACTCCAATCCCAGACTGCCTATTTATGAGTCAGCAAGGCCTTGAGGTTAAAGCTGTATGACTAAGTAGCATTTTCACATTTCTTAAATACATAATGCATATGCAACACTTCATCCTTCAGATGGAAGCTATTGTAGTGATGACATCAGTTCTGTGTTCTTTAACTTCCACAAAAGCTCCTATGGAAATTCTATGGGTTCTCAAAATATTATCATTGTTCAAATGAGTCTGCCATGAGATAAATATGAGTAATTTTCTATGTGTCTTGTGCTGCCTGTTAGCCAAAGGACGTGGATATCAAAGTCACTGATGGTTGAACTGCCATTTCTGACCAGGGATATAGTTTCTCATGTCCTGATGTCCCCTTATACAGCAGATCCTTGGGTTATAGAGCAAGATGGTGCTAAGTACAGCATTACTGCATTACATGCATGCTACAGATGGATGTGTTAAAGCAATTTTATGAAGAGATCTATCCACAAATCCTTAGCCAAGGATGCCTGAAGCTACTGCACAAGTACAAACAGGGCACAGGAAAGGAGCACTTCTAAGGAATGAAGATATTTGAGGACACAGAGGCATGATATGGAACCCGAAACTGACAATGTATAGAATGATTTGAGGACATGTTTTTTGACATAGAAAAGATAGCCAGACGTGGTGAAGAAAAAATTCAGAGGTGGCATTCAAGAGAGATGGACATAGAACAATGTTAATAATATTAAGAGTCTGAAAACAAACGTTAAGTCAACATGCGAGCTTGCAGTAGGTGGTGGAGGCAAAGTAGGAACGTATAAGTTCCCATTTCCCATTAGTGTGGTTTTGTGCCTCCTTAATTCCAGCTGGGGTAAGTGTCAATATAAAACATAAAGAGACAGAGGAACTTTTCAATTAAACCACACAAAACAATGATTTCTAGTACTCTTGGTGGGTGTAGAGCAATTCACTGAAATGCATTTCATTAAAAACATGCAAGTTAATATCCAATTTTCTTTTATTTGGAGGATTGTTAAAATAGTTTGGGGACTCACCCCAAGACATTAGTCCATCTTTAGTTAACTGCCTTCTTTACTCTGGGAAGTGTATTGTTCTCCTTCACTGCACATTGTGCTATAGCATGGCTGCAAACATTATTACATTTATTAATGTACTTAAAAGTTGTTATTATATGTTGTTGTCAGTTCCAGCAATGTCATTATCCGATGCATATGTCGCAAAAAGTATTTTGAGACAGTCCTGTGAAATTTGTATTTTGAAACTCTATAAACTATGCTCTGTTTGAAAATGTAAAACTACACTAACAGAATAATGTTTCTCAATCTACACAAAGAAGATACATTGCTACATCCATAGTGAGTAAACACAGACAGTTAAAGGATGCACTTTTTGTTATTGTGTCTTGTGTTATATCATTAGTTCTCAAACTCTAGTGAAAAACAACCACAAAATCTTATAAAATATACACAATCACCTGTAGCATATCCCAATATATTAAACATATTCATGGCCATACTGTCACAACTAGCATTGTTCACATTATACTGGATATCAAATTAAGGTCAAGCTCCCTTTAGTTGTTTATTTTTTTTTATTTTTTTTTTTTTTTTTTTAGGTACCACCATCCTGTAACTGCATGAGTAATCTTCCATATGCTTACTTATTTCTTCCTCTCTATATCTCTCTCTCTCTCTCTGTGTTTTCATGCACAACTCTCATGTGTCTGATTGTTTTTTATTACTTTGTTAAAAACCTTGTATTTCAGTCCTTCCTCCAAAAGTCTTACTGTTCACTTTCCCCCCAACACACACATATACACACACACATACACTCACAAACACATACACACACACACACACACTTTCGTCTGTTTACTGCTTTACCTGTTTGTCATGGTTATTCTGTTTTCTCATATATGTTTTATTTGCCTTCTACACTGCACTTTTTTGTCTTTCCTCAGTTGCACCTAAAATTAGCCCTGGTTCAGGATGCATGTCCTGGACACAGACCTATAAACACATAAACAAATGCACACGTTTTACATCTTCTACTTCACTTAACTTTTTTCTGATTTAAAAACTCTTTGTGTGGAACTATTGGATCATTCTACCTAGTACTGTCTTTGAGACACAACATTGCCATTTTTGATTTATCAGTACAGAAAAGGTTTTCTAATGCACAATCTTTAAGAAAAAATATTAATAGACTCCCTGAATTAAAACTGTTATTGGGTGTAAATAAACTAGGTGCCAGAGAAATCCAAAAGAATAATGAAAGTGGGAAGAAACATGACATGGTGTCTTATAAAGTGTTTTCATTTAAGTAAAAACAGCAACAAAAAAATCATAACAGAAGCTAAGTAAAAAAAAAAACGGAAAGGGCATATTTATGAAGAATATCTCCAAATAATCTGGGACTAAAAATACTCACTGATTTGACAACTACCTGTAGCAATGTTGAAGGGGAAAAAAACAACGAGGGACAGCATAGTTAAAGAGTCATAGAACAAATCTAGAAAACAAAGTTAAAGGAGAGGCTTAAGCACTTGTTTCCTACTTACAAAGGCAAGATGGAAAGCTATCACATAGTTCATGCATTAAGAGGCTATTTTCTGACATACTTTTACTTCGAAGCCATATATTTTAAAGGTCAAACTAAACAGAACATTGTTAACTTAAACAACAAATTTAAGGTATAAACAATCAACAAAAAAGACACAGAGATAAATCACACGTGGTTTCAAAAGAACTTGATTATACGTCATTTTAAAGATCTAACACTTTAGACTGTTCAGGTGTTGTCAGATTGATGGTCCATGTTTAAAAAATGGCTGCGTTACTGCTCAAAGAATGAAAATTCCTAGAACCTCAACTCCCCGAGACTTGATTTCCCCAACAATAAGCTAACTGTATACAGTGTAATATAGTCATGCTGCAACCCCTCAAAAAGAAGACTGTATACCATTCACTTCCTGTGAGCATGCTGCTTATTTATACAGTGTGTACTGCTGTTCCTACCGCTATACAGCTTTAACTGCTGCAGAATTCCACTTTTACAGCATGACTGCTCCTTTAATATATGTAAATCTGATAGCATTTATCAATAAGATATACGTTCATGCGATACTAAAATGAGCTACACAGTGTTGCCATTTCACTTTTTTCCCCTTCCATAACTAGGCCCCTCACTATATAAATTGTAAGTACAGATGCATTTTATGGTACATAAATGAATTCATCTGTGACTAAGAAGTAACACTTCTCAGTCGCGTATTACTACAGCAGCCAATAAAATGCAAAAAATGGGACTTTGAGGGTACTGGTAAACAAAACACCGTTAATGTAGTTTGCATTTC
The DNA here is from genome assembly GCF_019279795.1 of Protopterus annectens. Classification (NCBI taxonomy): domain Eukaryota; kingdom Metazoa; phylum Chordata; order Ceratodontiformes; family Protopteridae; genus Protopterus; species Protopterus annectens. Next base: position 889,495,171 of record NC_056727.1, on the reverse strand, counting down.
TAAACCATTCAATAAAGCTGCAGAACTCATTTTTTTCAGACGTGTTCATTTATTTTTTTCTTACCAGTTATAATTTACAAAAATAATTGTGATAAGGCCCTTGTGAAAGCAACAAATTAAATTTAAAACTGACATCGTGGCAATAAAATATAATGCTATTATCAGAATATTCATTAATAAATTAGACTGAACAAAATGCTATCTGACATGACATCATACATAAAAAAAGCATAAACATTCAGTAAACAAGTACATATTATTTACATGGGTTTAGATGTCAAATGTTTTCTATATTGAAGCAACTGAAGTTTGTTTCATTTTTAGCTATGTATTTTACTGGAATATGTATACTTACAGTACAGAACAAATGATGAATCTTCCAATGGACATTTTACTGTACCTTTTTATTATTAAATTCCTACAATGTACTATAAGTGTATGCATTCCAGTGAAATACACAGCTCAGAAATAAAAAATAAAATTAATGATCTTCAGTAGAAGCATATATTCAATATCTAAGTTCTTGAACTATTAAGAAATTTTGTAAAATGCAAGGTAAGTGAAACGGTCCATTTTTTCTTCTTTCTGTACTGCTCTCTTTAGACGGAAAATAAATTACAAAAGTTCTGCTGAAAAATAGTAAAAAGGCGGTACAATGATATTTGCTTAGTGAATTATATTAATCGGGATTCAGATTTGTTTGAAATATTGCAAAATTCGTCATCAGTATGAACAAAAATATAAAGTTGAAATAAATAAATGTACGGAAACTGTATGTAAAAATTGACTGAATACAAATAAAGAATTGCACCCATAATTAAGTGAACGCATGTTCAGAACTTTGTTAACAGCCCCAAGTATGTTAAGAAACTGCATGTACGGAAATCAGCAAAAGTTAGTATCGTACACCTGTAATTAAAAACTTACAGTATAATATCTAGCACCAGTTTAATTTTTGGGCTCCCCGTATTTTATCAGTTTACCAAAAAAAGTGGAACTTAAGATCAGTAAGCCTGAAGCTAGTGGCTGCATTGTTGGCTGCAATGTTAAAGGGAGTGTGGTGTATTCTTACTGCGCCTTTCAAGTCCAGTTAAAACAAATATACTGACCCCAAAGTGTGTACAATTAATTACATGGGCAGGCACTTGTACAGAGAAATTGGGAGAAATAATCTGTGGAATAAGACGTAAACACAGTTATCATAAAATATTAGGTATTACTGAAAAAATAGGAAACTGACAGTAAGAACGAAAGCGCATTACGTATAAAACTCGTATCTGACAGTAATAGGGTGCATGTATTGCCTGTTTTGTAAACCATCGGCGTATGTCAGTGCCACTAAGAGTACTTTAAAAGGGTATATGTAAACATAATGTTGAAGCTGCTGCAGTGAAAACCGTAGCAATATTATAAAGTACTAATTATTCCTGTATCTGTTAAACAAATGAACATCAATGCTTTTCATGTGACAATACGTTTTGTTTTTCGTTTTCTACTAAACTAGACGAGGTGCCTTTCTCCAACTTTTCATAGCAAAGCTTATATCATTTGATGTTATAGTAAAGGCAAAAAAACGCTTTCATATAAATAAAGTGACACAAAAATAGTCCTTGCGATCATTTAATTTTGGGCGGCATTTCCCTATTTCGTGAAGGTAAAACCTACAAGCTACGTCGATGTCTGAGATATTTTATTCTAAATGTACTGTGCTCTGAGTGTACGTATTTTTGTTTTCATATCACCCAGGTACAAAGACTGGATAGCAACTAATTCACTGTTTCATCCTGGAACTAGGGTTGCCACCTTTCCAAATGGCCAAAGTGGGACATTTGTGCTACAAACATCAGATTTTGCAGGGCAAAACATACCTACGGCCAGTACAAAGGACAGAACTTCAGTTGTTTGCCTGAATAAAAGTTTATTATTGTAGCATTTTTGTTCCTTATTCTGTTTCGTATAATATGTAGGTGTTTCAGATACAGAATAACTGTTTTATGCAACTATTACATACAATATAGAAAATACTTTTGTCCTAAAATCTCAGGACATTTGCCATTTTCTCACAATATTTTGCAGGACACAACTGCCCAAAGAGGGACTGTCCCTCGCAAAGTGGGACAGGTGGTAACCCTACCTGGAACCACTCACTCGATGATGGAGGAAAAGACGAAATGAAGGGAGGGAGGAAGAAAGGAACAAAGAAAAGGAGGAACAGAGTCAGTTTAGGCTTTCTCTTAGTGATCAGGGGTGTAGCGAGAAAATTTAATTTTATGCTCGTGTGCTGTTATTATTGTCTCCCCAGCCCGCCTGGCAGTCTGACACACTACCTCCCACCTACCCAGCACGTAACAAATGGTTGCATCCCTTTCCCTTTAAAACCATTAAATATATATTTTATCAAGCTGTGTAATCTTATATTTTGATTTAAACAGCTGTGAACATAATATCGCCTAAATAAAAGCCATGGTTTCTCTAAGTAATATCTAGTACTCGGCAGAGTAGAAAGAGTATGCCTAGCTACACACTTGCTACTCGTCATCCAGCAAGTGGCATAGTCCTTTCATATCGCAACTTCCCACAGAGAAATGTGTTCTGATATCTCAAGTTGCTTAGGAATATTAATTATTTCCATTGTATCTTTACTGCGGTGTTTACTTGCTTACACTTACAAATAAGGAAAATCTCACAAAGCTCAAGGCCACTCAGCATTCATGGTCTTCTGATTGTATCTCAGAGAAACATGCAAGTAGGAGTGCATTCAAAGTGCAGCAGCTGCACACAGCAATACAGACTTAAAAATACATTGTGCAATGAACGAGTCACTTCCCTTAACTTCTGTGCTTCCCCATAAGTGCTGCTGCACCCTCATCTGACCACTCCCATCCCCCACCTTTTAAATGACCCACATTACCAGGTCTCCCATGTCTCCCTCTGTTCCTTTAAATCCATAGTAGGTTGCAAATCAAAACTTCCCACCTTTTCCCTGTCCTGTGAGCCCTCTATCTCCTCATTGCTCCAGGAAGGTATTTCAGTTTAATGTCTCATGCAAGGCAGAAGGACGGGGCAAAGGCCAGATACCTTGAAGCAATACTCTGAAATATGTAAGGAGGGACAGAAGTCTTTTATCTTATGAATACTATTAGTAATAATGAAAAGAAACAGAAAACTGCGCACATACTTTAGTTATAAATGTAACTATGCGAGATGGTTGTTATTTTAACTTGAGGCTCCCCCGAAGATGAACTGCTGTAGTTGGCATCTTGACTTAAGGTGATCAATGCACTTAATAAACATGTCTTCAAGAAAAGTAAATATACTGCAGAAGGCATCGGTAGAAGCGTATCTGCTGCAATGCAGTAAATGTAATATAAAAATGCTAAATGGAACAGAAGCACAGGCATCAGTGAAATAACATTAGAAACTGACTGATGCAGATTATTAAAAGGCTGGTGTGTTTAGAGCAGTACAATACGTGATGTATGCGCCTACCTTTCCTGTATATAACCAGGGTGAAGACTTTGTTTTCTGTTACTGACTGTAGTACGTCTTACACCGGGGTAATAGATTATGCACTCTCCTACACTCCCTGCATATATAACTAGAATGTGCATGAAGAGTTACCCTAAACAGTATTGTGCATTAGTGTAGCATAGACAGACAGACAGATAGATAGCTAGATAGATAGATAGATATGATATCATAGATATATGATATATTATGCTCAGTGTGTTGTTTCTGGTGTATTCAGGTAATTTGTTATTGTTCGTGTTATAATTCAGAGAAAGGCGAGAAAGCTCATGTCTGCTATGAAAATCAGTATATCATTTAAATGCTTCACTGTGTAAAATTAACAGTTAACAATTTCTGCTAATAAAAATCTTGAAAGATTAAGCCTACAAAACCTGCAATGGTCTACCATGGTCCTGTCAAACTCCAATATCTCACTATGCAGTTTTGATCTCTGTAAAAATCACTGACTGTTTTCGTCAGAACAACCCCGTCCATTTTCGCCGTCACCCCATCTGTTTGTTTTTTTCTTTTTTCTTTTCTTTGATTCTTTATTTTCTCCGTTTTATTTCTTTATTTTTCAGTATCTGTGTAGTTGTCCCTTTCTCTAACAATACCCCACATCCACCCACCGCCCCTCAGCAGCAGACATAGTAAGTTTGCTTGCACTGACATCTCTAATATATTATTTAAGACATATAAGATACTCGTTAAGGAAAAAAAAGACGTGCGATATTTTCGATTTCAGACAGGTGTGTGTGTGTGTGTGTGTGTGTGTGTGTGTGTGTGTGTGTGTGTGTGTGTGTGTGCGTTTATCCTCCAACCGAAAATACTTTGGGGTTATTTATTGTAACAGTAACAGCCAACAGCTCTTAATGTACTTTTTGAGAATTTAAACACAAAATGATCGTCTACCATTCAGTATTTTCAAACTACAATAACTCCCAGAAACTACAAAGATTTAACTTTACACTTTCTATCACTGCCTCTTCCTTATTACAAATGTATAATTCATGCAGATGGTTAAGCGCAAATGTGACTTCCTAATTATCCAAAATACAGAACACAAATTAAGAGTTTATACCTGAAAAGCTAAATGTTTTGCGGAGTGTTCTGGGTTTTACCTTAACATTTTCCAAGATGCCCTACAGTCTATTAATCTTTGTCCACAAGTATCCAGGTCTAAAGGATCACTTGTCCTTTATGTGTTGGTAGGGAAATGAGAAGTTTAGGTCAAGAAAAATAACACTTCCCCTGTGTACTTGGGATCCTGTCATTAAAAATGCAACTTTTTCAGAAGTCACAAAATGCACACTTATTTACGTGTTATTAGTAAAAAATAATAATTTCTGCTATAAACTTTTGGTTGTTTCTGCTGTTATCATTTGGAGTGTTAAACAAAGTATAAAAAATTAAGACAATATTTAGATAAAAATTAGAAAATATATGTCCTAATATATTTGTACTTTGGCCATTTCTTGTGCTTTTCGCAGGTCACAAACCAAACTGTCCCAGTAAAACGGAGACAATTGGTAAAGCTTGTCGACCCCCGCATACTTTACTATATTTTTGCATTTTCTACCCCCCACACCCCATTTGTTCTCTCCGTGGTTTGCACAAGTAGCATACTTTTATACAATTTCGAACAAACTGATCTTGGTCGATAAATAGCAAATTATACTCAGAAAATATTTGCAAAGTTGGATTAAATGTAAATGTTTACACATGATAAAAAAAGTCTTGCCTCTAAAAAATAATCATTTAGGTGTGCCACATCAGCGCACTTTTTGACTGCCATAATAACTAACGTCATACATCACAACGGTCCAAATTTTGATCTCATATTTTAGTCCGTTCCTCATAACATTTGTGATTTTGTGGCAAGTCACTAAGGATTGAAGTCACCAAATAATGGTATACATTTGAGTTTCAGACTTAATATAGTTTATAAGGGCAATATTTAAAATGTGTCTCTATTCTGGGGTCTTCCTCCCCACATTATCTAGGTTTTGTCCTGATCTCCTTCTCTAAGAGGTTGAGAGGTATGACTAACTTCCCTTTAAATCCGGATACCTAGCCACTCTACACTATGCAAGCATGAGTCTCTTAGAGCCAAGAACTGCTAGTCAATAAACTTAGAAGTTCCTGTCCTCTACGGTAGAGGCTCTACCGACCCTTAGATTTGGTTCACAGTTGATAATATATGCTCATTAGCAGGGATCAATTCACAGCACAGCATTACTACAAAAATGTTTTGCAAACCACGGCAATTACAATACGCATAACCCGAAGAATGTTAGCACTTGGAAATATACTTCTCAGCTATCCAGATTTTCCCAGAATGTTTAGATTTTTGCCTCATATTTCTGGTTTGTTCTTCATGTCATAGTTTTTTTTCCTGACAAAACATTGAGGATGTAAGTCATTAAATAAAGCCAGCTGTTTACGTTTCAGACTTTCTATCCCACAGAAAAATGTGTGCTAAGGCAAAACCTGTTATCCCAGCTATTTTCTAGGAGCAATATTTAAAAATCTGTCCCTGATTTTGAGCCTTTGTCTTCCGTCATTTTTTTGGATATTTTGCACTAAGGGGTTGAGAGGTATGCATGACAGGTAAACACTGTTCAGGCAACCAAACTTTGTCTGTATATGTTACTACTGGCTGGTGTGGTGTGCCTACTTGGGAAATATTCATAAAATCCTTACAGTTTTAAACCTGTGTACAACTGAACAGTAAACGTTATAGCTAAAGGAATCCCCCTTCCACCTATACAAGACTAAAACCCACCCCACCCCTAAAACACACGCGCGCGCGCACCCCCCAAACTCGCATACTTTCTTTGTTTGGATAAAACTGTTTCGCTCAGGATATCTGAAAAGATAAATGTTTACGGTTTAACAATTCTTTAATATTTCCAATGTGCACGGCAAGGTCGACCAGCGGGCACTTAGCTGTGGGGAAAGAAAGCTGCCATGGTTGTTGTAAATTAGTTCCAGATTCATTAATCAATTTAACACCCATTAGGAAACAAAATTCAGGAACACAAGCATCCACATCCGATCAATGAATTAGCATTCATCAAGGACTCTGTTGGCTTATTTCCTGAGAAATATAGGCCTGTTTCAGAAGGCATTCTGATCTGTACTGTTGATGTAGTTCTGCTACATTAGTAAGTTGCTGAAATGGTTAGGTATGTATTCCATGCTTACAAAGTGGCTTTAAATCTTTATGCCTGCAGTATGTTACCCTAATAAATATCAGTATTTTTCCGTGGCAAACAATCTCTTTGGGCAAGTGTGTGCTTTCTAATGATAACTAACTGCAGAAATATGTTCAACGGTTTGGTTTTCGAAGTACATAGTCATGATGTTTATTCTTAGTATTGTGCTCTGCTAGCTTAGGATTTTTCATCACATAAACAGCCCTGCATGTTCTTTGTTACTCTTTGAATCAGTTTGTTTCCATTGTTGTATGTAATCCATGTTATCCATTGGTGAACTAGAGACTTGATGCCTACATTTCTTCTCACAGCTGTCTACCACGCCTGCTTCCCTAACCAGTCTGTATCACGACATATAAATCAAATTTACTTGTTTGCCTTCTGCTTTAATTTTTTTTTTCAGGTCGTGCGAAAGTCTTATTTCCAAGAGCATAGCATATTTAGCTGGGTACAACAAACACGAAAAACTGTCAGACCCATAATTTCAGACTTCAGATTTCTGTACTTCTCAAGCCCTTTTCCTTAAGCCTTGTCTATCCGAATGGCAGAGTTCAGGTTTTGAGGCAGTAAAGGACACACTGCTGAATAACGTGTCATAGTTAACCCAGACCTCCATTATTTAATAGACACTAGTACAGCCCTGCCAGGGACCGGACACTGGATCCTAACAAGGCCAGGAAATGAGCAAACACTGCCCCTTTGAACAGGGGAAGCTATTTCTTGGTCAGTGCGTGCGACCCAGTGGAGTTTGTCACAGTACACACTTAGCAGCAAGGGACAAAAGCTATCTAGCCCATCTAATGCATGCATAAATATAAATGGACCGACTACTGTTTAACAGAGAAGGGAACAATAAGCTGTAAATAACAACATACTTTTAAGGCATAAAAAATCGAATGCTGCCTTGTTTGCACTTTCTTTCAGATAATTAAACTGCAGTTACCCCTTGTAGAAACATTCTTAAAAACTTTTGTGATAACATAATCTGTATCCACCAAACACAAGAAAATGTCCTTCTGCAAAGTGACATTCTTACCTTTCTTGATGACAGACTGATCTAGCAAACTCATGGAAGTTTCATCTACAACCTGCAGATTAGAAAAAGTGTGTATTAATGGCATTATTGGTGGAACAGCCCAGCAAAAGTTGTAAGTTGTAAATTATGTTATGGTAAACAAATGCAGAAACACAAAACAACTACATTTTCCTTTGCCTGCACAGGTGCATAAAACATCTGGGGGACTACAGTCTGCACACACTGCTACATCCACAGCAATATTTAGTTAAGTTGTGGTTTTTTTTCCCTTTTTATCTATGCTAACTTTTTATTTTATCAACATAAATGTTATCAAGTCTGTAAAGAAAAAGAACGCGAGAACAATGGTTCTGGTTCTGTATCGTGGAAACTTTTTTGAAACAAAACATCTAGACACGGTTCTGATATTAACCATGGTTTTAGCTTACATTTTTACTTTATTACTGAATATAGTTACAACAGAATATGAGGTTTGCTGTCAGGGAAAATGTGCACCAGGTTTTTCATTCAGTGTAAAGCAGCGAATTTAGGAATGATGGCGATGCCATCAGCATGGGGCCTGAGCACATAGGCTGCTCTGAGATGGGTTTCAGGATGCCAGCCAGATGTGCCCATTAATAACAGAAAGTCTGGAAAGAAAACACAATGACCGAGATGGGGCATACCTCTCAACTATCCATAATTTTGCAGAATGTCCTTCATTTTGCCTCATATCTTCAATGGCCCTTGTAAAAGATTTGTTTTTCTACCAAATCACTCACGATCACACAGCAGTGCCAGGTATTAGAGTTTCATACTTATTATTGTTCAAAAAATTCAAGCTGGTGTAGCATGGTTTGTTCTGTCAATCTTAAAGTGAATTTAAAGTGAGTTAGAGAAACATTTTAAAAAGCGTCCCTGACTTTTGCTCCCCCCCCCCCCCAACATTATTTTTGGCTTTGTCTCAAATTTTTGAGCAAAAAAAGTTGAATGAGCTGGAGTAGAATCTAAACATATTTATTCATGGTAAAGCCCTCTATATTACAAAATAGAATGCATGTGTTACTCAAAGGCTGAGCTGGTCATCTTTTCCCAGAGTTGAGACCATATGATTTTGTTTAAATTCAGACTATCTTCGAGTGTGTGGCACCGCATTTTAAATGCAACATTAGGAATCCAGTACAATGTTAGCAAAGATTACATATTTCTAGCTTGAAATTTTATTGTTTAATGTCGCAATGTAATACCATCGTTGGTAAAGCCACTTCTCAAGTTGAAATGTACTCATCAAGGTAGGGTATGAAATATGTGATTTCATACCAACGTAAAATCAATAAAATACATTATCTGACGTCATGGTCTATGAAAGCAGAGGATGTTGGGCATGTTGAGGTGTAATTGTATGCCACTGGAAAAAAAGGGGCATGCCGCAGTATAATTGTATGCTGCAGAAAATGGCACCACATGCAGAAGCATTTAAACGCGTTTACTAAGACTCTGTTGTAAATAGCTCGAGGTTGTATTATATTGTAATAGGAAATGTCTTGCCCTTCTAACTGGAAATATTTAATCAGTACAAACTTAAAAAGTTGGCATATGAATATCTTAAAGAGTAAAAGTTGCCTTAAAATAAGAACAATTGAAAATTTTGCTGTAAATCAATTGTCACTTCAGGTAACCATGTGTCACCCCTTTAACAAACATACTGGAGTTTGAAATTAAATAGTCTCCTGATGCCAGTGGATGTTTCATGAACAGTGGTTTCCTCGTTTCGGACATTTCAATTTAATGATGTGTTGAAAAGTGCACCACTAAAATGTAAGCATGCATACGCGTATCTTATGTTTACAATGTTTCATTGGGAGCCCTTAGCATCTTGCCTCCTGGGACCGGTGGGGGTGGAGTGATAAAAAGTCATGATTAAATTGTTTTTGTACACAGTATTCCTAGGTACTGTGCACCTAGCCGTTGCAACTCCCATAAGCATGTATACCACACTTAAATTGCTTTAATAATGCAAATATTAGTTCTTAAAAAATGTTATCATTACTCTTTTGAACATGTTGGCAAAATACTTAAGAAATTAAAACGTATAATCCGTGTCTTGGTGTTCTTTCCTGGAATGAAGTGGAATCCTAATTTTGTTTATCAAGAGCTGTCAAAACTAGGACTCAAAAATGCACGGGTTGTATAATTTCCTGTGGAACAAACAGTACGTAGGTTTACACTTAAAACTGATTTTTTTTTTGTTACAAACAAAAATGCAACTGCTATTTAGACCAATTTGTCAACAATATGTCTTAAAAATACAGACTACAAAGACTATAGCTTTATCTTTTTGTTAATACTTCTGCTCTAAGAAGAAGAAGAAGAATGCATAATGTTGTGCCGAAAAAAATTGCAAGGTCTTCTATTCGACTAAATCGAGTGAGATTTACTTAGCTTTCAGTGTTTTTTTTTTAAATAAATCTAAGTAAACCATTCAAAGTTGGGCTTGAATGTAGATTTACCTTAATTCCATTCATATGTTGCAGTTAAAGATCATAGCAGTTCTCTGCATAACAACACATAAAAGCAAACTTGCGAAAAAAAAAATCCAAAAGCATTTAAGATGACAGTAAAACATAGCAAAATATTTCTAAGTTACCTAACTGCATTGATGTGTTTGTTATAAGATACATGTAATTAAGGCATACATCAAAAAGATAATTAATCTAGTAAATGTTTACTCTCTTTCTCTCAATCTGTTTTTTCAGATTAATAAAATCTTGTGGTTCCCATGTGAGATTATTAGAATAACCCTAACAATATACATCGATTTATCCAATTAAGCTAGAATCAATGTTTTCTAAAAAAAAGTCATTAGTTGCTTAAATCAACCTTAATTCACTGAAAAGAAAAAGTATATGTAACCAGACGCCTTCCTCCTTTTTAACGCTTTATAGAGCGCTTGAAGTCTATGAATATGTGCGTAAAGTTACCTCTGGTTTATTGTGTATAGAGTATTGCTTTCTGTATATTTTCATATGTTAATTGTTTTGTTGCAAAATAAACGCAGAAGTAAAGTGTGTAAGGCAGTCAAGCAATGACAAAGACAAAAAAGTTTCAGTATACCTGCATGTCATCAATCGTATGATGTCCTCCGATGCTGTGAAGTGTCAAGGAACCCTCGCCCAGCCCATGTCCCCCGTCCCCGAGGCCGTGCAAGAGATGAGGCACTGTGGGGTACTCCCGTCTGTGGTCAAGACTCAGTGCCCGATGAGACTGGCCCAGCAGCCCTGCTGCCTCCTCCTGACGGGTCCGCTGTGAGTGCCAGGCGTGCTGTTGTTGATGCTGGTGGATAGGGTTGATGCTGGAGTATGGGTCACTCAGGTGCGGGTATCCACCATCCTGGCCCTGGGAATAGGACAGTGCGGCCTGCGGGTAGGGTGGGGGGAAGTAGGGTGGCTGGAAATCGGCTGCAGGCGTATGGCATAGCGGTGGAGCCGAACTGTAGGCAGCTGCCTGATTAAGGGAGGAAAGCTGCGAAAGTCGGCCGCCGGCTCCGGCCCCCTGCAGTCCATCCCGGCGCTCCTGAAATACAGAACAAAAACAAGCATGCATCAGAAATTGTTTCTTTTTTCTAGTCTATTTTCTACCTCTCTCTGGTTTGCCCCCTTTCCTGTTGCCCATCCTTTGTTTATCACTTTTTCTTTACATTATTTTCCAGTGCTTCCTTATTTTGAAATATTTCATATTACATTGTTGTTTTCTTCATTTCAACTTTCACTTGTTTTCACATTTATGTGTACTTTTGTCAGCTCTCCATTGTTTATAATAACTGCTTTTCTTTGTTCTAAACACAACTGCATTTCTGTTTTGTGTTTTCACATAACTATAATGAGCTGCCTTGGGTGTAACCTTCAGTGCTTTTCAAGGTACCAGCATACTCTTTACAGAGTGAGTGTTTAAAATATTTATCTGTTCAGCTGTAGTGTAAAAATGTATGTCTTTTAACATTATTATAAATATCCTAACAACACTCTCCAAGTGTGTGTGTGCGTGATGCAAGTTTACCAGATGTGAATAAAAACATAGGGTGCCATCATCTGATATATGTGCACAATCATCAGTTATCATTCAGCCAGGTACACTATAACAATTTAAACACATTTATAGTGACTTCACTTGTTCACCCTATCCTCGCCATCCATTTCTACGTGATCTGTTAAACGCATCCCTAGATGATAAAAAAATATACTCCCGCTCTATGCACATTGAGTGGAAATAAAACTGTTAATGTGTTCATCTGGACCGTTTGAAAAGACGCTCCATTCTCTCGCCCCGCCAGTTCACCAAAGGAAACTTTAAAACCTCACCAAACAACAACTGAGGAAAACTAAACGTTGACATCTGGGCAAAATTAAAAATTCAAATCTGTTGTCATTTGAAAGGGATAAGGTTTCCCCATTTTTAAGACACAGACTCTTCACGGATTTTAAATGTAGACTGGTGATCAGGATTGCCTCTCTTCCATTCCCATCAACTCACCATGGCGGAGTAAGGGTGAACTAACATCTGGGAGCCCTGCAGCTAGGATCCAAAAGTGCCAACTGGTCCTAGAGAGAAACAGAACGACCACAACAACAGGAAGCAGAGACAAAGTTACAATCCCTGAAGTCTGGTGGTGTAAGAGATATCCATGAAGGGGAATAAAAATCCACTGGGGTCAACACTGGTGTAGTCTAGCCTTGTTTTGTTTGTTTAAAGCTTGTTAACGGTTGTTGCAAGTCCTTTAGTCTGTTCCTGTGCCCCGAGTCTTTCTTCCTCTGAGCCTCAGCCTCCTCCATGCAGTCAAGTTATAAAGCCGAGAACGCGCATGCAACGAATGGTGCGCGCCTTAAAGGGCCATGCTCTACTACACCCACCACTGCCACTTCCTTATAGGACAAGGGAAAAGCAGGAACTAGCCTCTTTCACCCCACTACGTTTTCCTGTTTCTTGAGCTGTCATTTTACCTGTGCATTTCCTAAAAAGCATCAGATGTATTAGCTGGACGTTTAGGAGTCCGAATTTTATTCACAGTAACAGCCTAAAGTAAGGGATGCTGCAGTAATCGTAATAAACCAATAATTAAAAATGTTTTCATTTCTTAAACGAATAAAGCGACGTTGTCTAGTTTTCATGTTATTTGATTCACAATAATTTGCAATCTGCATGTTGGATAGCAGGGTTCCTATGTTAACTTAGTTCTAAAGAAGACGACTAAACCATTATTTAATGGGCTGCAAAATGCATCACTGCAGCTGCAAAAGAAACACAGTGGACTGGTGGAGCAGAGCTCATCACTAACGCTAAAAGACCCCCCACACACACACACACACACACACACTGTGACACACACACAAAACGTTTATGCCTTCTCTCGGTTTTCGTTCGATCCTCATTTGGGTATAACATTAGCTTTTCAGAAAGACTCACAGCTTCATTATTTCTGCTCGTAACTGTAGCAACATAACTGCAAATAGAGCAGTCGTTTAACACAAAGGTATTTGCTCCATACATCAAGACTCAAGGGTAGCTAGTGGTGGCATAACCACTAGGGCGCATTGCTTCACAGGGTCCGAGTTTTGTATTGCAAAGTCGGGGGTGGGGGACAACCCCGCCAATCAAAGCCCGGTAGACCTTGTTAGCTCAGGCAGAACTTAATGAAAGAATGGCAAAAGTTTTTATCTTGTTTTAAGCATTAATTGGCATTGCTTCTCCCTGAGACGTCCTCTGGGTTTATGTATGCGGCATAACTTTATTAAGTTTTAATTAGCAAATAGAACAAAGCACCCCCACCCACACACCCAAAACACACACCTACACATATGTATAGTGCTTTCTTGCTTTTAGGGTCACAGAGACCATAAACAAAGCAAGGTTTCATGCAATTGGTATGGGTTTGCCTATAACATTTGCTCCAGCCTAAAAGCAGATGTTAGTAATTTTATGATCGTTCTAATAACTAAAAAAGTAACACAATGCGTTTTATTTCTTTCTATAATGGAAACATTTCAATTGAATTGTTTTCACAGTTTCTAGACTTTACCGAAATGGTAAAAAGTGTCATCGGGTCCTCTGTGTTTCATTTAATCTGAATTCTGTTCAACAAATCGTATCGGAAACCAGGTTTTCATTTTATTTCATTTCATCAAAGAAGCATGAAGAAGGCCAGTCCCTGAAAACAGGAAGTGAAGACTTCGGAAGAAAGGAGAAACTGAATGTATATTCTGTTACTATAAAATTAAATTCTGCCATAAATAATTAAATTCCCAAGACTACAGGCACCCTTTAACAAACCACTTGTTTCCTTCAGGTGAAACAGGTAGCATCAGCACAACAGCACTGCACTCCCAATTCTTTAATTGTTAGATTACAGGGTGCCTGGGTTTTGTTGGCTTGTTAAATCACTCGCTTTAAATTAAACATCGTCTTAAACCGCCTCTCCCTTAAGGATGAGCTTCTTTGTCACCTCGATAACTCTGTAGCTCCAAAAACGGAGAAAAGAAATGTCAAATTCTCTTTAACCCAAAACTCGAGAAACGATCTGGGTGTTGCAGGATTCACACCACAGCGAGCAACCTAGAAAAGATTAAAATAATAATATCTTCACTTAAGTGCTCGGGTTTGACAACAGCCTAGCCGCTATGTGTATACAAACTGCTCTCGACTTTAGGTTAAATACGCCCAAATTACTTCTGGTTAACATCCATTTCTACCAGCATGCTACGCACTGCATTATATACTTGGTAAATACATCAGCCACAAGAAGCTCCTAACTGTCGCTGGTTTTCGCATATTAGTTTTGTCATGTCCTTTTTTCTGGTAAATCACTTATGATTAAAGTCTGTCAATAATGTCGGACATTAGAGTACTATACTTTATTATGAAAAAAATGTGTATTTATGCAAAACGTGTTCTGTTAACTTTTTAAGATAATTCAAGTCATATTTAAAGGTGTTCCTGATGTTGGGACTTTGTTCCCCCATCTATGTATTTTTTTTCTTTTTGTCTTTGTCCCAGATTCTTGAACGGTGAAAATGAGACCTAAAATATGTACAGTCCAAGCTTCTGTTCAGCTAACTGGAGGGACAAGATGCGTGGAGAGAGTGTGGGCCAATATTTGACTCTGTTTTCTTGCTCATTTCGCCAGGGACACTCCTTAAAGTGTACGTTGTCTAACCAGCATACATAAGGCAATACAACATACCCCGCACAAGGCTTTCAAATGCAACTTACCCCCCTGTCCTCCTGAAACCGCAACACTTTACTGAAGTGTGTGATGTTGTTAGAGCAAAACAATATTATCTGCTTTTCCCTTTAAATGCTGTAGGAAAGCAGAACAAAACAGAGGAATTACATTTTACAACAATAAGCCTTTCATGTTATAAAATGAAAACAAACCTTACACAATGATTGTCGTACGGTTTCACCCACTTTGGGTATTTAAAAGTTAGCAATCACCCACTGTGTGTGTGTGTGTGTGTGTGTGTGTGTGTGTGTGTGTGTGTGTGTGTGTGTTGACGGGGTGCTTTTGTTTAAGCCCACAACTTCTTCACGAACTATAATGGGGGTTGGAGGTTACAACACTTCGGTAAATACAGCCTTTGTTAAATCATGAAGCAAAACTTAGAAGGGGTACAAGAGATACCTTGTGGAACTAAATTTCAGGACGCAGCACCCAATAACTTTCATTAATAATAACGAAGCATACTTCACAGATGCCCAGATTTTGCAAAACGCCCCTGATTTTGTCTGAAACATTTGTTCTGCCCGTCATAAAGTGTTTGATGTCCTGACAAATCACGGAAGACTGCAGTCACTAAAGGATGTCAGACGTCAGCATTCCGGGCTAGTTATTCCTTAATGTGTTCTAATGGACATTCTGTCATGTTTTTATTTGTAAAAGAGTAAGTGCAATCTTCTTTTTCCTCTGATTCTGGATATTCG
Organism: Protopterus annectens; assembly: GCF_019279795.1. Lineage (NCBI taxonomy): Eukaryota > Metazoa > Chordata > Ceratodontiformes > Protopteridae > Protopterus > Protopterus annectens. Next base: position 889,479,454 of record NC_056727.1, on the reverse strand, counting down.
ATCCATAGCATCTTAGACTTTTAGAGGCTAAGATGTAAGCAATGACTTAACAACAGCTAAGCCAACTAGCTACCTGTATTTGTAAACACAGAACAGTGACAGGTCACTAAGGAGTAATCCTTGCCCATTTCGAGGTACCGAAGAGGAAGTCTGTGTGGCACTCAAAACTGCAACAGATAGAACTGTTAGAAGTAACAAGTCAGGGAGAGATACACCATAACAACTAGTGTAAATAGTGTAAAAAGGATACAACTAGCTGTGCATACGTAACAATTTCACCCAGAAAAGGGAATTAAAAACTATACCATGTGTTATCAGAATACTTCAGGGCAGCAAGACATAACAAGAGTTGTCATTATTCAGAAATGAAGTTAAGGTTACTTACAGGATCTGATGGTGTGTCGGGCTGTATAAAGATGCCTAGCGACTAACAGTGCATTGACAACGTATTTGTAGTAGTAGTATGGTTAACTAAGTTAATTCTACTGCAGAATTTGGGGGGGGGGGTTGCATTTATGCAACAAAGTGCAATACTCCAGTAGATAAAGAACGAAATTCATTACAAGACTGACACCAGATGTCCCAAACATGGACGAATGATTCAAAAATGACCCAAAAATCATACTCTTAGTGGATGAAACAGCCGCATCAAATGGCATAATTATCTGAAAGCACTACTTGCATACTTCTCAAATGTCCAGATTTTCGCAGAATGACAACATTTTTGCTTCATATTTTGGATCTGTTCCTCATAAAATTTGCAATTTTCTGGATTTTCTTTTTTTTTTTTGGCAAATCATTAAGGGACAGAATTCACTAAATAATGTCAGATGTTTGAGTTTCAGACTTTATATTCTTCAGAAAATGCATTGTAACCAAATACCTTTTATTCTAGCAGCTTTCTAAGTTTCTAAGAACAATATTTAAAATGTGTCCCTATTTTTGGGGCTTTGTCCCCCATTATTTTTGTCTTGGTCCAGATTTTTTTGCTAAGAGGTTGACTTGAGCAGTACCTACTATGCAGGACCATTTTCTGAATGAAAAAAACTTCATCGCGTGAAGACTGATCTTGCTATTATTGTTTCTACGACTGGGATCACTTACGTGAAAACCTAGCCAGTTCTACCTACCTGCACACCTGGTGTATGTCTACTTTAAACTACTGCACTGAGGAAGTGGACTAGCCCCCCCCCCCCCCCCCACACACACACACACACACACTTGCATTCAATTACATGTCATACAATACAGAAGCAGCAACTCTACTTTCTCCAGATGACATAAGATGCATCCCCAGCCCCCCACCAAGTAGGAAAACAAACAACATTAAATAGGGCAACCATTCAATGTGGAGTAAAATCTATCCCTTCATAGGGAACCAGTTTAATTCATACACGGATTTATACACGTATTTTATCGCAATATCTTTAGAAAACACTATTAGTTTTTATGCCAAAGCACGTTGGAAAGGCACTAAAATGCATTGCAAGGACATTTATTGCCTTAAAATTTTTCCTCGTTGGAATCAAAAGAAAAATCAAATAACTCCTCCTGTTTGAAAAGAAATACTTTCGCACAATTGTGTTGTTTTTGTAAATCATTAGGTATTTGTGTAGTTTCACTCCCTGAAAACAAGGAGTAATGAGGTGTGTGATCTCCTTGGTAAACATGATTTCAAAACCAAAAGACAAGTAAAAACAAAAAGAAACACTAGCAACACAAACCACACTCGGTTTTTACTAGTAACACAATGTCTATCAAATGGCTTTGGTTAAAATGCTTTCAGTTAGATAGCTGTTGATAACGTCTCCCAAAACAAAGAGTTTAAACATTTAAAATGTATTAAGCATTTCAGAAAACACGTTGAGTAAAGCGGATTCTATGCGTGAAATTTGATTTACATTAGTACAAACCTTTATAAGAGAAATTACCGGACATTCTGATTCCGCCTTATTAAACTGGAGTCATAAGCACAACTAATAACATCCAAACAGCATAAGACTGTCAGCCTTCAAAGTACTCTTATTTTAAATAATTAAATATTATTCCAGCATCGGTGAGAGAAGTTGTTTATGTGTGTGTGTGTGTGTGTGTGCGCGCGCGCGCATGCATCTATTCACAACTGTATACACACACGTGGTGAATTAACAGTGAAATAAATAACCCTTACAGTGACCAGTAGTAAAAAAAAATGAAATGATATTCCCCAAAGTATTTTTTTAATTGTCATTTATTTAATTAAGGTTTCGATGTCCTTGTCACAAGCATCTGCACATCACTTTGTTGGGGTTACCACCTGTCCCTCTTTGCGAGGGACAGTCCCACTTTGGGCAGTTGTGTCCTGCGTTAAAACCTAAAAAATGGCAAATGTCCTGAGATTTTAAGACAAAATATATTTCTTAAGTTTTCCTTAATAGTTGCATAAAACAGTTATTTTGTATCTGGGACACATAAATATTATATGAAATAGCATAAGCAACTCAAATGCTACAAAAATGAGCTTTTATTTTGGCAGAAAGTGAAGTCATATCCTTTGCACAGGTCGTGGGTATGTTTTGTCCGGCAAAATCTCACATTTCTATAGAAAATGTCCCACTTTGGGCATTTGAAAAGGTGTCAACCCTTTGTTGGCTGCTTACCAGCCTGAAGAAAATATGGTTAAGAATTTGCAGCTATAGTGCACAATTGTGTACACTAATGTTAAGCACTAGTGTGTATTTTTGTTACAATATCAACATCCCAGACGCTATAGGAACTCAATACAAAGCAATCACACAGCACATCAAACTGTTTCCCATTGGTTAACACCAGCGTCGTAGTTCACTAGCATTGAAAACTGGATAATTCTTACTTCTCGACTGTCCAGAATGTCCAGATTTTTGCCTCGTATCGTATTTATGGTCTTTTCCTTATAAAATGCGTGGTTTTCTGACAAATCACAGAGGATTCAACTCACCATTTGGGATTTAGACTTCATATCCCTCGGAAAATGCATGCTAATGCAAAAGCTGTTATTGTAACAACCTTCTAAGCTTTTAAGAGCAATATTTAAAAACTGTCCTGAGTTTTGGGCATTTGTCTCCCCATTATTTTGGCGTTGTCCAAATTTCTTGCACTTAAGAGGTTGAGAGCTGGGCATTATGACTACTAATATAAATTCGGTGACTTTCTCGATATTACAATTCACTTCAAACTACACAAAACGTTACACTTTTATTCCACATTTTAAATAATGGGACTGATCTTTTCATGTTTTAGTAGTACTAATATATCATGATCTGTCTTTGCCTTATGTGAACCCAAGTCTCTCACTCAAAATGTGGACACTCTTCCAGTGAGCAGGCAAACCTAGGGATTTCCCTTTTCCTTGGTTACCGAAATATTTCCTAATTACCCTCCCTCAGAGACAATGCCTCTTCCCGGTAGACATTATAGCTCACGACATAGTTAGTCACTGGTGTGTCTAACACACACAGACTACTTTGGTTTTAACAATTAGCTATTGTAGCAACCAAAAATAATATAAATATATATATATATATATATATATATATATATATATATATATATATATATATATATAAGGTAGCTGCTACATTTTTCCACATTAACGTTTGTTTGCTTGATTGTGATGCACCATTAATGCTTTAGGTCTATGTGAAAAGTCCACTGCCTGAGCTTCTCTGTCACTTCAAATTCTCTCCTTCCTTCCCTCATCTGTCCCCTCTCTCTCTCTCTCTCTCTCTCTCTCACACACACACACACACACACACACACACACACGCACGCGCGCGATAACTTTGCCAGGGGCCGCTGCCCTTTGGTGAGGCTGTGTGTCCTTTCAGTCTATCAGTGTACTCTATAAGGAGGGCATTAATGGGAACCGGAATGCACTGTGAAGTATGTGATCAACATTAACAAAGAGCAGCCTTGCTGCACATTAAATTTAATTTCATTCCACAATATCCGCCCGCAGCTACAGCTCTGCCTGCCTTGCCTGGCTCTGCTAGTCTCATTTCCCTTCGAATTCCCACATCTCCGACCTCTTTGATTTTCAGGTTTAATTAACAATGCTCATTAAATGAATTTTTATTTCTCCCATTTAATATAAAGGTGCCAGCTGTCCTTTTTACAGAAAATTATCACTTTTATTCTCATTTATTTCTATAAACTATAGTATAATAGTGTGATACATAAATAGTTCATTTATTCATTATACAAACGCATAAAAAATTCAAAAGTCATTTTTAATAGCGATGTCTCACTACTGCAAATGTTTAAAGCAGAGCTGTATGAAGCCATTACTCAATCAAAGACTTCAACTAACTGCCTCCGCATGTATGAAGGGGTTTGGGCATGGTAGGTAAAACTGCCCTGGGTTTAGTTTAGTCTTAGCTCAATTGCTCCACCAGTTCTTCAGATATATAAAGGAAAATCGTTTCCACTGCTTTATCGAAAATAATATAGAATGATTTAGTTGCAAAGTGTGACCTGGTAATGTCACTTTAATTTAGCACTACCACCAAAGAAGATAAAGGGTTGAGTAGCTGATGGTGTTTTTAGACTGAGGCAACAAGCATGATTGTGTTACATGAAAAGCTGCACAAATTTTCTGACAGTTTGTAAGGGAGAGAATTTGTTGTTTCTCCCATTTCCTACCCACTCTTAAATAGTGTCTTGTGATGGAATACAACGAAAGGGTGGTTTGTCCCGAAAATAAATTAAAAAAAAAATTGTTCCATAATTTATGAGCATCAGCTATGGACCACTGTAAATGATTCGCTAATGTCCCATCAAAATCACAGTATTTGTGCTTCCTAAATAAATAAAACAGTTTCACGCTTTAGGCATTCTGTGTAATAATAATAATAATAATAATAATAATAATAATAATAATAATAATTATAGATGCTAACTGACTCTGATCAATCTTGCTCTGCCACATGTTAAAGTATGCTTTATGTTGGTCTACTTCGTGACAAAAAATGAAAAGCTGCGATCACCGAATTAAATCGGGTATTAGTTGCGAATGCCTTATTTATCTATCTTTTTGTTAAACAGATTAGTCCCATTAGGCAAGTAGCCCATTCATCTAAAGTGTACATCATTATAAGGAACGTTCTTTATATTGAGCCTTAAAAAGTCCAAGTTTCTTGCTATTCCACATTGAAACGGTCTGCCACACATTCCGTGTTTTTTCTAACTGATATGCTGGATCGTATTAATTCATCAAAAGAACATTTTTATAAGAATAAAGTATCGCATTTAACCGTCGTGAGTTTCTTAGAAGTTGTTAGCAAGCTGTTATATGCGTTCCCCATTTTTTCATTTGCTCCTCCTTATTAGGAATGAAGTTGATTGAGAGCTATGTAGTAGCTAGCCTCTTTTCAGGGGAGATCAGAAGAGGCATTTATAGGGTAAATTTAGCCAAGGCTTGGGGTACTTCCCCTACTCTTTTCGACGGGTGCTGTGGAATGTTTTACATCCACCTGAGCTTATCGACACACTCAGTAGTGCAGCACCCCACCTTACACAGCACTACAGTGTCAGCAACCAATCTACCTGATGCAGGAATATAACCATTTATCGAAAATGCACATTAATAACACCACTGCTTGACAGATCAACCTCCTTCCTAAACGAAGCATGTAAGTATCTACGAGCATTTCTGATATATATATCACACTTTGCCTCTTAGCTGAAGTGCTACCTTCTGAGCACGGTTCACCATTCTGCTGCCTCACCAGCAGTGTGTTTTGGTATGTACACTTTGTTCCCACACAAGTAACCAGTATGATGACGATATACACCGTATTGCATCATTATTGCGTTGAGCATCTGCTTCTTAAAAATGTAATTTCGTGCCTATTAAATTTCATACTTTTTTATCAAGCCAGCAAATAATTTTCATCAGCAGTGAAGACTGGGCACTCTGATCTAGTTAGCAAAAGACAGTCCTTCTCACATTAAACTGTATTGCTTCAACACCTTTCAGATGCACAAACTGGAACAATTCTTACTGATAATGGAGATTTTGCTGGACAAAAGAGTTCTTAGCAAATAGGGGTATTTTCATTTTTTTTCAATCAGTGATGTAACATTTTGGAAGTTTTACATACTTTTCAAGTGTCCCTGAGGTACGTCCCTGATTTTTACTCAAAAATTAGCTCTGTTCCTCTTAATCCCTCCTAAAATGGTGACTTTTAGAAAAAAAAACATGGTAAATTACACTTAATAAATAATGACAGTAATTAGGGTTCTGGACTTATTTTACTTCTGAAAATGCATTTTAATGCACATTCTCTTATTCTGTCAATGTCTCCAGTTAATAGTACTGATATTTAAAATTGTCCCCAATTCCGTTGACATTTGTCCCCGACTTGCTGAAACATATGTAATGTTTTACAATATTTTTATCATGGTCATTACATTTTTTAGAATCAAAGTCACATGACATGTTTAGCTTAAACTAGCTAGGCATTTGCCATTTTTCATGTCCCATCCTCCCTTTACCTTTTATTTGCGGGACATAACTGCCCAAACCAGGCCCATCCATCATAGCTCTCAACTTCTTAGCAAAAGAAATCTGGTCAAAACCTAAAATAATAGGGGGTAGAGGCACATAAATAGGGACAGATTGTAAACATTGCTCTTACAAACTTAGTTGCTAGAATAACAGATTTTGTGATAGCATGCATTTTCTAAAGGAAATTAAGTCTGAAACTGAAATATGTGTCATTATTTAGTGACTTTAACCCTCAATAATTTGCCAGAAAACCACAAATTTTATGAGGAGAACACAAAAAACGCGAGGCAAAAATAGGGACATTCTGCGAACATATGGACTGTTGAGAGGGATGCCTGTCCTGTCAAAAATAGGGTGAGAATTTATATTTGTAATTTGTAGATCATGACTTGGACCGCCAACCCTCGGCTGCACAAAATGCATTAATCACAAAACATTAACACTCTTTATATTACATTACTAGTGCCCCATGACTGTCTGTCCACCATGCTGACTTGGTAAACCCCCCCAAAAAAAAACAAACAAAAAAAAAACAAATGCACCCTAAACCGATCGCACTGTATATGATGCATAATAAAACTTCCCAGACTGATGTGTGGAAAAAGAAAGTGTACAGCTAGGTCATACCACTCAACTTCTTAGTGCAAGAAATTGGGACGAAGCCATAAAAAAATCGGGGGAACAAAAGCCCAAAATGGGGGCAATTTTACATATTGCCCTTACAAACGTAGACAGTTGATAGAATAAAAGGGTTTTGCGTAGCATGAATTTTCTGATGGGTATGACGTCTTAAACTCAAATACCTGTGATTATTTTCTGAATTCAGTCATCAATAATTAGGGCGTGATTTGCCAGAAAATGTAAATATCTGGACGTTGCAAGAAAATCTGGACAGTTGAGAGCTACGACTGACTTAATGAAGCAGTGCGGCAGTGCACATCAGCTGTCCCTTCAGCTGCGCCTGACGCCTATTTGCTCTTAATACGCGGCCAATAAAACTATAACAAAGTCACACTGTATTGTTGCCATTAAAAAGTCATCCTAAACTACCAGAATATATGTATTTCTTACTTTAAGATGCATCGTACACAACTGCTTGAAGTGAGTGTGACTAATTGGTGACAGAGTTATACACGCACGCACGCACGCACGCACACACATTTCATTTAGTTTATTCATTTTTTTCAGTGCCCACTATATCATATTTAGGGTAGCGCGGGGCAGCTGGACCTATTTTCGTGGTAAAGGGTATTAAATTAATCTTGAACGGGACTACTGTGAGTCAATGTAGGCCCATCACATTATTATAAAATTGCTTTAGAAATATAGTCTGATTTAGTGTTCAGTGCTTAAGAGCCGTACTTATTTCTAAACAGGTACCCAAATTCAGCATTAAACTCTGATCTTAAAAAGGAGTGCACTGCTATCAATCAAGTAGTGATTTCTATACGGGATCCTGGCTGACTACGTTCTAATTGTTTAATTGTCACTGCAGCCCAGTCTTTGGGTTCTCACGCTATGAAACCGACTCCTACCTCACAACTTGCAAAGTCCAGCAGGCAAATCACTCATACTTTGGCAGATAGCACCACCTAGTGGGTACTCGACGTAGTGCCTTCCGAACAACTACGACTTCACGCCACAATAAATAAATACATACATGCATAAATAAATCGTGATCAATGGGCGACATCTGGAGGCTACGAGTGGTCATATCAGTTTGCAGTTTCAAGGCTCAAACAGTTTTATTTTAAATCAGGGACCGAAGCTGTGTATGTCAGAACGGAATTTATTTGTCAATGACCTTAACTTGTAATGCATGCTGCAGGCTGTAGTCAAGTCATGACAGTGCTCTGCAGTCCGCTGTATATTATTAAAAAGGAGTGTACAGTGGAGACAGTGGACCAAAGGAGCAGCTCAGGGTAGCAGCAGTGTCAGAGACTGTTCTTTGGCGCTAGCAAAGATTGTGGGAGTTCTCCAAAAAACACTGCAACCTTTGCTCCATTTTAGCAATAGCAAGAAAAAAATCACAAAGAATTGGCAATGTGAAACTACTCTTTCTTTCAACGGATTCATTAATTTAGCAAAAAAAAAAAAAAAAAAACATGTAAAAAAGCCAAAACGAGAACTTTGAATATTGCTCACTAGTTTAATTTTTTTCAACAAATATCTTTATTAAATGTTCACACGACATAGGCAATCTTACATTTATACAACTGAAAAACAAACAGTATGACATCATACCTCTCAACCTTTTAGAGCAAGAAATCTGGACAAAGCCATAAATAAAAGTGGGACAGAGGCCCGTAGCGACAATTTTTAAATATTGCTGTTATAAACTTAGAAAATTAACAGAATAACAGGTTTAGCGTTAGCATGAATTTTCTCAAGGGTATGAAGTCTGAAACTCAAATATCTGTCATTATTTTCTAACTTCAGTCTTTAATGATTTGCCACTGATTTCCAGAAAATCACAATTTTATGAAAAAAAAAACAAAAGTATGAGACAAAAATCTGAATATTCTGCGAAAATCTGTACAGTTGAGAGGTATGTGACGCCACTTTAGTTCCAGACAGTATACATCACATACACTATTGAAACAACTGTAGTTGCAAACATTATACATTACTTATAATCTATCCAGTCATTGCCAGTTAAGCATTATATGCAAATCCTGCCTCTTAAACCTGGTTCCTGCTCTGCATATATTGTTCCCACAATTCACATTTTTTCCTATGTTGTTTGCTCCCTCCCTTTTCTAAAATGTATCTCTGTTACTATATTCATTACTTCTAGTAAAGTTGGTCTAGACATTGATTTTCATTTTCTAGTAATTGCCTTTTTGGCAGCCACCATAATTAGACTCAGCAAGGCTTTACTATATCTAGGCAATTCTGAGACAGTATCATAGCGCAAAAATCATTTCTCCAGTCAGTCCAGTCTGCTCACTCTGCATCTCCAACACAGCAGTCCACAGGGAATCCCTAAAGTCTGCTAGCTCACTGCACTCTGAAAAAATATGTTTCTAGCCACCTCTTTCTTGACCCTCATACTTCCAAACTTTGCTATCCACCTAAAGAAAAATTATTTGGAGTTTACTTGGGGTATACAACACCTATGTAAACACTTCCAAGCAAAGATCTTAAATCTTCTAGACTTATTTTGGAGCTACACATATATCCCCCCGTTGTCTCTTTGTGAATTGATTATCCCACCTCTCTTTCCAATACTTTCTAAGCTCCTCTGATTGATTCTTATAGTTATCATGCAACATTTGATATGCTCTACTAATTATTCCTTTTTTAACAGCAACTTCTGTTCTAGATTCTACTAAAAACTTTACCAGTGCTCGTCTTTTGCTTAAGAGCCCCATATTTCTTCCTCTTTGCCTATACTCTGATATCAGTTCTTGATAGGGAAGGCAATATCTAACCTGCAGTCCAAATAAATTATTGGCCTCTTCCCATTCTATTACCTTTCCCTTTCTAGTTATTTGCTCCCAATACCTTGGTTCCTTTGCCAGTTTTCTCCAATAAATTCCAGCCCCCTCTTGCCTATTGTCTGTATCCCTGACTACAGTCATCCCTATCTGTAAAATCTCTTTTCTCCATTCTCGTGCTGGTTTGGTTCTTAGAATACTCCCTGCTATTTTATGAATATAATACTCTGTATGATTTTGGTTGATCTTCACTCACTAGTTTAAATTTTTGTCAAAATTTAATTATTTACTTGATACATTTTGATGATTTAGTTTTCCATGTTTAATTTTGTTGTGGACAGCTGCATATAGTTATGTTTTTGTTCTAGTTATCTTTAAATAATTTTGTACAATCGTTGTTTTAAAATGAATAAAAAGTTATTTTAATAAAAAAACAGTGCAACACAGAACGCCATGCATACCAATCGGTGTTGTGATAAGTGACTATTAATATTGACTGTTTAATAGCCATTTAAAACTATATCAGATGGTCAAACCAAAGTCATATATATTTTTTTTAATTTTGAAAATATGTGTGTTGATATTCACCAAAAGGTTAATCCTTTGCAAACCTGTTGTGATATTCACCCCAACTCAAGGCCACCACACACACACACACACACACACACACACACACACACACACACACACACACACACACACACACAACAATAACCACAAGATACCCAATAACCAACCATTCACTCACACTCCCTAACAGTTCCATCTTCAGACTATATCACATCAGCCTTAGCAGCATCTGTAGCAAAATAGCAAAACTCCACACATGGACAGCTTTGCTCTCACCAGACATTCTTGGAGTAACTAAAACTGGGCTAAAACCTAATGTGAAAAATGAGAAAATACTTCCTCTGGTCTACCACCTATGTTTATATTAGAAAGAAACTTGTAAATGCTCGATCACTCAGACCCAAGTTAGTCCCCTCATAAAACAAGTGGTGTTCTGTCAAATACAATTGGAAGACATGGCTAGGCTTAAAAAGGCCCCTTAGGGATGTTGGCCTAGTTATCACCTGTGAGCAACATCTACAGATTTGATTATAAAACAAGAAAAGAAGGTGGCACAGCCATCATCTATCCCAACAATGTAGACATTACATTCCATCCCCAGTCTATTCTTATCTTTGATAAGGCAGAATTACGGATGATCTGTATTAATGTTAATAAGCAGAACATTTATACATTATTTCTTTCTACAACTCTGCAGGTAACAATCTTCCACTACTAGGACAAATACTATATTGGCTCTCTCCTAACAACACATATGAGCCTATTATACTTGGTGATGTCGACATACACTTGCCACCTCTGACTGAAATCTCTTCCAAAGCCATAGCCAATCTGCTTAATTTTACATTACGTATCCCCACCATAACTAGGTCCAACTCTGGACTGGATACTAACCAGCAACCCAAACAAAATTACCAAAGTAGGCACCCCATCAGATAGTTTATGTGATCATCATCTGACCTACTTCTTTCCTCTATCCAACAAACTTGTCAAAATCCCAATTAATGTTACTATTAGAAATAGCACATTTTTTGAGAAGGTCCTATTTATCTCAACAGCAAAGTAGTGCAATTGGCATAACTTAAAATCTCTACCCCTTGAATAAGCCACAGCATTCTTCACCTCTGCCTTCCAAATAATCCTAATAAATAGGCTCTCATTAGAAACAAATGCCAGAAATCCACTCCTTCTCCCTGATCAGCCCTGCCCACCAAGCAACTCATAAATAAAGGCAGTGCTTAGCACAACTGGCAGTTCAATAAAACTGATTACAATTACTAAACTTATGTGCAACTACTTAATCTGGCTAAAGCAAAAATCATACCAGACTAAATAAAATTCTACAATGAGTTCCTTCTGATCTACCATTAATAACCTATACTCTGTCAAACACTCCCTACCTAATCCCTTCCTATCTGAGGCAAACTGTAATATTGCCTACAAATTCAACAACCACTTCATTAACATTATCAAAAGTATAATTACTTCTTCACACCAGCCAAATCATCCAACTGCTTTCACCTCTTCTCCCCCAACAAGTTCTTTCTCCAGTTTGACCCATACATACTACTATAATAATGAGATCACTGCTCAAACTCAAAAGTTCCACACTGGACCCAGATAACCTCCCTCCTGAATGTTTAAAAACTGCAGCAGATGTTCTGGCATACTCAGTCTCCATTCTGATCATCAGAACCATCTCTGAATCATATGCATCAACATTTTGGAAACAGTCCTATTTTACCCCTACAGAAGGGAGGTTGCTCGGCTGCAATGTCTAAATACAGCCCTATAGCCATTCCCCCATTAAAGATCCTATAGAAATGCATTCAGACATTGCTACCTTTCTGTCTCCCTTCCAACATGGTATCCTTCCCTATCACAGGACTGCTACAGCCCTGTTCTCTTTTCCTAACACCAAAATAACTGCATCAGAACAATATCTAGGTAGTTTCCCCAGCCCTTCTTTACCTCTTCAAAGTCCTTGACATTGTCTCACATTCTGTGCTCACAGCTAAACTCATCAACTTGGACTTTCCACAAATTCTTTACAATGTTTCAAAAGCTAGCTATACAATAGGTACCAAAGTGTTAAATGAATGAATAGTTATTCATCTTTTCTTACACTTATTATTGGAGTACCACAGGGATCTACCCTGGATCCATTTCTCTTCTATATATTTCATTAATGACCTTGCTTCCTCCACCAGCAATGCTCCTATAATTTAATATGCTGATGACTCTGCACTTATCTGTGCTGCCATCAGCTTATCTGAGCTTAATTCCTTAACCAACAGGCATTTAACTCCATTGAATCAAACACAGAACATTCTAAACTTCTCCTAACCCCTCCAAAAAAGACAAAACCTGTGTTTTTCCTTTAAACAAAGATTAACCCATACCCCAAATTTTATTATTACTGCATCTGGAAATACCACCCTTGATCAGATTCTCCAAACCATTCTTCTAGACATCACTATCAACAACAAATTAAAAAAATGGTCAACAGTTCACTAAAACCATAAACAAAACTCACAGAAAACTAAGTCTGCTCTACAGAACTAAACCATTCCTCACCGAACACGTCCACAAAACCTTAGCACTCACTAAAACCATAAACAAAACTCACAGAAAACTAGGTCTACTCTACAGAACTAAACCATTCCTCACTGAACATGTCCGGAAAACCTTAACACTCACCTACTTAGTACCAGCATTTATCTACGCACCTCAGTTTTCACTGACCTACAAACAACTATACTGAAAATAACTCAATGTTACAACAAAATAACAAAATTCACTACTGGGCTCCCTAACTCAACATACCATTGTTTTGCCACTCATCTGAATTGGCTCAAACTCCCAGACTACCTCATAGTCTATCAACTAAAAACTGCCTACAAAATGCTATATCAATCCCACATGTGCACCTTCTTAAGTGCACTACTCCAGTGGTATGCACCTGGCTGTGACCTCTCTGAACATAAAGTCATGACTGTTAAAGCAATGACATACGAGTCATCATGTCCCCAAATTATGAAATGAAATTCCTTCTGTTCTAAAACTTATAAGTTACTCATAACTCTTTAAAAACACCTAAAGTCACATTTCTTACTCCATGACTTGCAGATGCACTGTATCTTCTAGTTAATATCTCTGTAACTACAAAGCAACTCATCTATATCTTCCATTAACACCTTTATATCTTTGCTTTCTCCTTCCTATAAAACCTTATTCTTATTTCTCAGAAGTCTCTAACCCTTGAATTACCTACTTGCCATCCACAGCAGCTAATACACTGAATTGTAAAGTCTTTATGAATTTCTCCTCTAAACAATGTTTAGTTCAACACTGTATGAACGTATATTTATTTATTTTTGTTTGTTTGTTTATTTTCCAGGATAGTACACTGGTCAATATTGACCATTTACAGTTACAGCCTGAGTAAATAAAGTTCAGTCCTGGGGCCTCTCCTGTTTGACTTCTAATTTTCTGAAGTAAAACCCAATAACAAAGGGCTCTGACTAAGTTTGCAGATGACTGCAAGCTAGAAGCAGCCATTGATTCCCCAAATGACTTACCTATCCTATAGGAAGGTTTATCCCAAATAAATAACTGGTACTAAAATGACGGACTGAAATTAAATGCCAAAAATGCATTATTGTATCCTTTAAGAAGTTATCTATCCCAGGGAACTACCACATTAACAGTACACCCATAAGAGTTTCCCAGCTGTTCTGGATTTGGGAACTTATATAGATAGTGACCTAAGTTTTGACCAATATGTGTCCATTGTTGTAAGAAAGTCCTTCTATATTGCACAGCTTTTAAACAAGTGGATTGTGTCTAGATCTAGGGATGTCATTTTACCCATTTACTCAGCCCCCATTAGGCTAGTCATTGGATATAATGCCCCCTTTGGCATGTATCTGTCCAGTCACATGTAACAAGTGGAACACCCTCAGATATACCTTTACTAAAAGAATAAAAGGCCTAAACAACATTTCCTACATGGACCGACTCAAAAAGCTGTCACTGTACTAACTGTCCTACAGACTATTAAGAGGTGACCTGTGTCTGGCATACAAGGCATCCTCCGACTCACTGCTGATGAATTAAATGCACCTCTGTAAGTCAAATGGTACCAGAAATACTCAGTCTAGGGATCTAAACCTCTTCTGCAACATCAACAAAATGGTTTGGAGGGACAGGTATATCTTGCAGAGGGTACCACTGCTCTGGAGCAGACTCTCCATCCACATAAAACAAAGTTCATCCCTGCCCATATTCAAGTACAATCTGAATCTGTGGATAAGAAACAGAAAATTTACTTCAGAACTGCCCTCTGTACTGCTAATGGACACAGACAGCTCCTAAATGCTTTATCCCATGCATGGGTTCCATCAAATTATCTGTGGTATAATCCCAGTTATTCTTATTAGGAGTAGTATATAATTATCAGCCATGAGATGGGTAAGGCCAGTCTGTAACTAAATGGGATAGGTTAATTTGAGAACAAAAAAGGGAAATTGGCCAGGCTTAAAATAGCCCACAACATCAGCTAGTGTTAACCACAACAGGTATACAATAAGTCTCTTTTCAACAAAGAAGAGACATAACATTTACATCTTATAGCTCTTTTTACATTCTAGGAAGGACTGGAACATGAGTCAACAGAAGTGATTGAACAGGGGTGGGGGGGCATAAGGGTAGAGTTTGTGAGGCGGTAGGAAGGATAGATAAGGGAGTAGGAGTTAAAAGAGTAAAATGCTGGAGATTCTAACTAATGTTGGGCAGGTGCATTTGGCTTGTTGTTGTAGGTAGGATGAGGGATCTTTCTTGAAGGTGGATAGGTTTGGGATTTCTATGATGGTGAGCAGGATGGATTCCCATAAAGTAGGAGCAAGTATGGAGAAAGCATGTTTAGTAGTTTGGAGAGAAGATCTTGGTGCAGAGAGGGAGGCTGCATTTTCAGATAAACTACCAAGGCTGTATGAAGATGTTTTCTCATGGAGTTTGGCTGAGAGAGATGTCAAGGTATGGAGATACAGAAGTTTTAAGAGGTGGACTCCCATGACAAGAGTGGTTCATTTCTGGATAGGGAGCCATTTTCCTTTTTACAGGGTGATGCAGTGATACTCATGGGAGAAAGGGGGTGGTAATGAAACAGTATATGGAGATGTGTTGGAGAGAAGTAGAGCTTTGAATGCCTTAGCCAGGTTTTCTCAGAACATGAAAGAACCCACTTCAGAATGAGTATCAGCATGGCTATCAGCAACAGAGCCAACAACTAGGGGGAACTAGCATGGTTACACTGGTAGTTTCCATGACAGGAGCTAGCAAATAGTAGAAATTCTCCACCTAATCAGGGATTTCACAGCACCATTTTATCGCAGCATCAGTCTCTCTGATGTCTTGCCCAGTTGCTCCACTCTGAAGGCAGACAGAGACAATCTATCATTTTGCCTGCCAGCATGGAAGGCCATAACACATGGCAAATTGGTTCTGGATGTAGTATACAGTGGCTATGTAACTTATTTGGACTCCTCTCCCCAGCCACACTCCCTTCCATTTCCCAATATCCCACACTATCAGGAGAGGGTGGCATTGCTAGACATCTCAAACATTCTCTAAAAATGAGTGATTTAAGAGGTCCCAACAGACCAAACAGGGTCCAGCTTCTGTTCCAAATTCTTTTTAGTGCCAATAAAGGCAAAGAATATCAGACCTATTTTAGGCTTAAGTGGCCTAAACCACTTCCTATCAAGACATAACCTCCAGGTGATCATAGCCTGGTTGATTCTTTCTAGCTTGTCAAAAACAGATTGTATTTGCTCTTTGGACCTCCAAGATGCACATCTTCATGTTATGATTGCCAATAATCAATGGGGATTCTTTCATTTTCATGTAAGAGGCAAAATTCTAGGGCCCTCTCCTCAGATTTTCTTCTGTTTCCAGTCATTTCATAAAGTATATTATTATAGTTGCAGTGAACCAGAGGCTGAAAGATATCAGCGTCATCCTTTACCTGAATGACTGGTTCCTTGCTACTCTGACCTTAGAGAAATTGGTAGCAACTTTTGATTTTCTCATCCTATAATTCCATACCTTGTGGATAAAAGTAAACCTTATGAAGTCTCAGACAGAGCCAGCACAGACCATCAGATTTGTAGGATGATTGCTGGATACCATTCTTTACAAAACTGATCTTCCACCAGAAGGTGTCCCTCCTATTTTGCAAACATGACCAGAATTCATCAAGACACTTCTGTATTGGTGGTCACATGCCTCAGTGTACTGTGAATCATGGCAACCATAATATTTATTATCCCATTTGCAAGGGAGCTAGTGCTTAGCTCCAATTTTTGACCACATCAGAATCTCTGAGGCATATTGTAAACACCTGGAATGGTGTTTCTTCAAGGCCATCCTTTCTATGGGTATCCTTTAAAACTTCTCAAATACCAGTGGCTGTCAATATGAATGTTTTAATCCTAGGATGAGTGGCATTACCAAGGGCAGATGGCCCAAGGTGTCTGGTCACAGACCAAGGCCAGCTTTGATATGAATGCCTTGGAGATGAAGGGGACCTTCTTATCCTGCAGGCATTCCACAACTCTCTTTTTTGAGGAATGATTGTCCTTCACTGCGACATGATAGTAGTTTGATATATAAACAACAAGGAAGAACTTATTCCTTTGCTGAGAGTCAATAAGGTTATAAGAATGGACCATGCCTTCTGATCACTTTCTGGTAGATGGTGGCATTTCTGGAGATGCCAACTCTGTAACAGGCAGGTTCAGCAGACATCTACTGATGCTGCAAGAGTGGCCCCTTAGTTGGACAGTGGTGCCATTTGTTTTCTACTGAGAGGGCTGTCTTGCTGCAACCTGTTTGCCTTTCTGACCAACTTGAAGTGTGGTGCCTTCTTTTTCATAATTTTCTTTCTGTGGCAGTAGCCCAGGGATGGCTCGGTACAGGAATCATCTCCATCTCTCTGCTCCCCCCATTATCCCTCATTCTGAGGTTTATACAGAAAGCAAAGTTAAGCAGGGTTATGGTCATTCACATACCCCTGTTATGGCCACAACAAGTCTGGTTCTCCTTTCTCCAATCTCACCTCCTGGAGAAGCCCCCAGAATAAGACCTTCAGGATACAGATAGATCACCCATCTGGCAAGCTTCACCCATAGCTACATGCTTTCAAGTTAACTGTTTTGTTTCTTCAGTTCTGAGGATACACAGAAGTCAATGCATAAAAAATAAATAAAAGCAAATGGATGCATTTTTTTGGTTTGGGTCATGGTAAAACATTGGGATCCTTTTTCTGCTCAGGTTACCATAGTCCTAGTTTAGTTTGGGCATATTTTGTCTCTGGCTTGAGATATGCTTCCATCAAAGTCCAATTGACAGTTGTCTCTAATTTGTACAGGGCTTTCCAAACTTTTCCTCCATTTTTCTAAAGGTTTATTAAGCAGAAACCTTTTTCATCAGGCTCCCACTTAGGGAGCCTCTTCTACCATGAAATGTCTATTTTGTTCTACAGAAGGTCACTATGACTTCTTTTGAAACTATATCTAGAGCAGATTTGAAATTTCTGTCCCTAATGACTCTTTTATTGGTAGCTATTAAGTCTGCAAAATTGATTTCTGAGCTGCAGGCCTTATGTCCCCCTTTATTCAGCGTTCACTAGACCAGTCATTGATTATAATGCCCCCTTTGGTATGCATCTGTTCACACAAAGGCAACAACTGAAATGCTCACAGAGATGCCTTACTAAAAGGATACAAGGCCTAAACTTCATGTCCTGCATGATCTCACTCAAAGAGCTGTCACTACACTTGGTATCCTACAGGCTATGAAGAAGTGACCTGTGTCTGGCATACAAGGCATCCGCCATCCCATTTCTAATGGATTTACTGCACATCAGCAAGTTTTATGGCTTCAGAAATACTTGGTCTAGGGACCTAAACTTATGCTGCAACATAAACAGAATGGTTTGGAGGGCCAGGTATATCTCACAGAGAATATTGCTGCTCTGAAACAGACTTCCCATCATCATAAAACAAAGTTCATCCCTGTCCATATTGAAGAGAAACTTGGAAATATGGATGGGAAACAGAAAACCTACCACAGAATTGCCTTCTGCACTACTAATGGACAAAGGCAGGTTGTAAAGGCTTAATTCAGTGCATACTGGGTCCCCTCAAATTATCTATGGTATAATCCCAGTTATTCTCATTAGGGGTTGCGATGCCCCCGCACTAGCCCAGTAATCAAGGAGTCTCAATCCTCACCACTAGCACCAGTGAGGGACGTACACATTGGGAGGATGACAAGTACACACACGGTAAAGTACAATTTCCCTTAAGAGCACATAGAGATCACAGTCAGTCTGGGGCTAATTTCTCCATCTTTCTCCAGATCCCCAATAAGACTTCCCACTGGCACAGCTTTAGAGCTAGGATCTCAGTCAAGTGGCCAAGCTAAAACCTCCAGGACCCTCTCTGTCCAACCAGTGCTTTGTGTTCCTGCCCAAGTAGCTGACACACACACACACACACACACACACACACACACACACACACACACACACACACACACACACACACACACACACACACACACACTTTGAGATATGATTGATTTGCAAACACACGCACACACTTGGGACTGGCTGGCACAGGTTTACTAGCTATGCCCCCATCTGCCCAGACTATAAGGTAGTACCAGCTGCCACCAGCCACCCTTACTTATTGGCTGCTATAGAGGCCCTTACAAAAGGTGACCAATCCTACTGTGTAATATTACTATTATCCAAATGGTAATTCTGACCAAGACTTTTGAGTCTATTAGAGTGGCCTATACAGTGTCACCAAATACATATGCAAGTACTCTAAGAGCTTAAATATCTGTAAATAAAACCAGCCACGATTAAAAGGTTTAAATATTTAATAATAAATAATAAAAGAACAAGACAATACTCAATCAACACAGCAACTACAGAGTTCAGAATCACAGGAAATATTTTAAAACAACATTGCAGCTCAGTCTCAAATGAATACAGAAATATCTAAACTAATATTTACTATATTCCTACCTCTAAAAGAAATACTATACCTAAATCTTACATAGCAACACACAGGTAGAAGTCCTGAATGAATGTTTCTAGGTCCAAGAAAATTACAAAATGCACACTCTTCCTCTCTGAGAGAGTTCTTAAATTAATATCACATATTACTGCTGGGTTAGCCTGGATTACATCAGTTTTTGTCACCTGCCTTCAGTTCCCAGGCTAACAGGCACTTAACAAAATTTAACCTTTGTCTGTGAAAAATACACCTTTCTCAGATGTGCAGCTGCTACAAAGTCACAGAGCAATTAAAAAACTTTACATTTTAAACCTAGTAATTATTTCTGTTTCAAGACAATAAAAAGAAACTTCTAGCTCTAGACATCCTGTCTCCTTCACTGAAACTGACAGATAAACACACCATCATAAAACACTTTCATTCCAACTTATTTTCTTGAGGGCTTGCAAGTTAACTCTGTATGTTCCAGCTTCCACTATCCAGATTCCACTATTGAGTTACAGCACAATGGCACTAAATATACAGAACAAACTGATATTGCCAACATCCTGGCAGATAGGTTCAGTGCTAACTTTACCCCCCCACCCCCTAAAGGGCCCATCTCTATACCGGAAGAATGCAAAGTTCCTGTAATCAAGGCTGCACAGGTAAAAAACACACTTTCCAAAGCCAAGAACACAGCATCCATGGGATCTGACAACATCCCAGAATGCATTCTACGTGAACTACAGAATGAACTGGCACCCCACCTAAGCACCCTGTTCAATCATAGCCTCACCTCAGGCTTTGTATCCACTGAATGGTGCACAGCGACAGTTATCCCACTCCACAAAGGGGGAGCCACCACGGACACTGGGAACTACTGCCCCATTAGCCTAACGAGCCTTGTCTGCAAGGCCATGGAACGTATCATCATGGAACCTATAAACAAAGACATTGGTAATCTCCAGACTCTGGACACCACACAGTTCGGGTTTGTAAAAGGCAGATCACGTCTCCTAAACATGATTGACTTCTTTGAAGCAGTCACCAAAGCCAAAGATGAGGGAAAGGTGGTTCACACAGCCTATCTAGATCTCACCAAGACTTTTGACACCATCCCCCACTCTGGAATTATAGATAAACTCACTAAACTAGGTATAAATCCCTATGTCACAAGACTGGTTGCCAACTGGCTCACTGACAGAACCCACACTGTAAAAATAGCAGACTCCAAATCTGACTTCAGACAAGTGAAAAGTGGAGTACCACAGGGTTCAGTCGTTCAGTCCTGGGTCCTCTCCTGTTTGGAATCTACTTTTCTGAAGTACAGGCTAACATAGAAGGTCTTTGGTTAATGAAGTTCACAGATGACTGCAAACTAGGAGCCATAACTGAAACTCCTAACAATGTGGCCATCCTACAAAAGGGCCGCACTGAGACAGATGCCTGGTGTCAAAGCCATGGCCTCAAGCTCAATGCTAAAAATTGCATTGTCATCCCCTTTGGTAAAAACTCTGTACCCATAAGCTACCACATAGGTGGTAGTCTACTTAACACCAAAAGTGTGATAAGAAACCTTGGGACACAGGTGGACAGTAGTCTCTCCTTCGATGATCACATCGCCACACAAAAGGTTTCTCATCCAGGAAAAAAGTGGTCATTGTTCCCCTCTACTCGTCACTCATTAGACCCATTATAGAGTACAATGCCACTTTTGGCACCTCACAAGCCATCTACAACAACTGGAAAGGCCACAGAAATACTTCACAAAGAGGATTACTGGCCTCAAACAGATGCCCTACAGAGACCGTCTCAAAAAACTCCAGCTTTACTCCGTCGCATATCACCTACTCAGAGGCGATCACTGCCTGACATACAAAGCTATGTCAAACCCAGAGCTGTTGGACATGCTCCACTTAAAGAAATCCCAATCCCTCTGAGCTACATGGTCTGGGGACCTAAACCTTGTCACCACAATAAATAGGACATACTGGAGGGATAGATTCCTGTCCCAGAGACTTCCCATACTCTGGAACAAACTACCTATCTATATCAAACAAAGCTCCTCATTAGCACTCTTCAAGAAAAATCTTGATGATTGGATAGGAAATAGAAAATTCACCCTGGGGATCACCTCTGTGGATCTACTCGACAGGGGCACAGGAAAAAAAATGTGGGTGACGAAAGCCAGGGTACCTTTTTGGCTAGGCTTCTGTAGGCCCTAGGGCCGATAGCCTAGTACCTACCTATGAACCTATGAACCTATGAACACACATTTGCACAGGTACATAGTTTATATACATTTCTGTTCTTTTCCAGTAGGGTACACTGTGGTTACATTCTTGAAGCTCAGTACATAACATACAGTTCAACACACACTTCTGCTCCAGTAGTTTAATATACACATAGCATATAGTTCTCTTACATTTGTAAGATAAGCATATGACTCATATTACTATTCACAAATGACATATGGCTATTTACAAAATTCCAGATAGCTGGGCTGGCAGTGTCACATTTCTATATAAACATATTAATATTTTCAAGTGACATATAATTATTTAAAAAATTCCAGATAGCTGGACCTGCAGTAGTTCCCTGATGTCACATTTCTCCCCTCTCCAAAAACTCAAGCTAGTTTTTCAAGTGACCCTTGAGAAACATTGCTTGAGAGGGTTGAGTCTGTCTGGGAATACCTTATCCCATGCCCTGTCTTACGATTCCAGTTGCCTTGACATTGCTAACCCCAGTACCGTGCTGCACTATCCCATCATATGCCTGCAACCCTAGACTCCACTATAGTAATTTGGGATTGTCCTGGCTGGCTTTCTGTAGCCATAGATCCCCCTCAGACTTCTCCTGCCTTGTACTGCAAATACTTAGCACAAGGGCCTCCCTGTCATGGTATGGTTTCATCATGTTAACATGGTACAATTTGTTCCCCTGTCTCCTGCCTAGAAGTTGTATCATGTAGTTAATATCACTGACCTTCCTTACCACCTTGTAGGGTTCCTCCCAGGCAGCCTGCAGCTTGTTGTGTCTGACAGGAATGAGAACCATTACCTGCTGCCCTACAGCATACTCTCTAGCTCATGCAATTCTGTCATACCAGACCTTTTTCTGCTGTTGGGCTTCTGCCATGCTCTCCTGGGCCAAGCCCATGAGTTCCCTGCGCCTTGTCCTGAGGTTTAGGACATATGCCACAACAGACTCCTTGTGGGATTCACACTCACCCTCCCACTCATCTTGAAGCAAATCTAGAGGTCCCCTGACCCTATGCCCATACAGCAATTCAAAGGGTGATAAACCTGTGGATTCCTGGGGAACCTCTCTGTAATAAAACAACAGATGGGGCAAATATTTGTCCCAGTCCCTCTTAAACTGGTCTGCAAATGCCCGTAGCATCATCTTGAGTGTAGAGTTTAACCTCTCAACAAGACCATTAGTCTGGGGATGGTAGGGGTTGGTCTTTAGGTGCTTCACCCCACAGTACTTCCACAGACAAGCCAGCAGGTCTGACATGGAATTGGCACCTCTGTCAGTCAGTATTTCTTTTGGGAAACCGACCCTGCTGAAAATCTCTAACAAAGCATTTACCACCTTTTCTGCCTCAATGGAGGACAGAGCCACTGCCTCAGGGTATCTGGTAGCAAACTCTACTACCACTAGGATATACTTTTGTCCTGTAGAATTTAGAGTACTCAGAGGCCCCACAATATCCATAGCTACCCTCAGAAATTACTCCTCAATCACAGGCAAAGGCATCAAAAGAGCTTTCACCTTGTCTCCTGCCTTGCCTGCATTTTGGCACTGCTCACAGATCCTGCAGTATCCTGTTACATCTCTGGAAATCCCAGGCCAATAGACATTCTGCATAATATATCTCTTTGTACGCTTTACGTCCATATGACCTGCAAAGGGAATATCATGGGCCATGGCTAGAATTGCCAGATGGTAGGCTCTGGGCACTACCAACTGCTGAATTCTCTCACCTTCTAGGCCTTCCTCAGGGGTCTACTCTCTATACAGTAACCCTTTGTCCCAGTATACAGATTCCCCCTTCCCTTGAGAATCAGATGCCTCATGAGCTGCCTCCCTCAGGCCTTGTAATGTAGGATCTGAGAGCTGAGCCTGTTTCAGCTTTCTCTTTGTAACCCTTCTCAGCTCCCCTTCCACAGGAAGTCTGGATCCTCTGGCAGCAGTGCCACACTGTCAGCCTGGGTACTACTACTCACCTCTGTCCTTGCAATCACTCTGTCCAAGGGAACATCAGTACCCACAAGCAGATGTGGCTCACCTTCAGTCTCACTGCTACAGGGTAGCTCCCTTCCTAAAGTAACCACCTTACTAGTCCTGGCTGCAAGTGTGCGGTCTGTCTGGGTCTCCCCCAGGCTACCAGATCCACATGCTTGTCTCCAAGCCTGACTGTGAGTAGCTGTATGCACACAGGGTACTGCATTATCAAAATCATTCCCTATCAGGACATCTGCAGGGTAGTAATTTGGTACCCTTGTTGTCTCACGATAACTTACTGTTGGCATTTTGTCACTCCTACTTACTGGCTCTCCCACCTTTTGTTTGCCACCTTACCTCCGTAGACATCTATATGCTACATGGCCCCACTGGTTGCACTTAAAACATTTAACCCTTGGTCATGGACATGTACCTGGACTAATGGCTGGCCCTGCAACTGGTGGACTCTGTTGGAGTAGTCTGGGCTGCCCCAATGGGTTCCCTTAGACCCATGAGCAGCACTAGGTGTCCCTTTCCTGTGCAGTGATGCCCTGCTTGCTAGGTATAGGTCTCCCTTCTTCCCCAACTCATCTGCAGTATTGCATTGTCTATCAGCTAACCAGAGTCTTATGTCCTCAGGCAAAGTGCTAAGGGCTTGTTCCCTCACCAAAAGGTCTGCCAGCCCTTCAAAAGTGGTGACCTGACATCCACTCACCCACCTATGAAAATAAGTGCTTAGTTCAGCAGTATATTCACACACACTTTCATCTGCCTTGTGTCTATGCTCACTTTTTTCTATAAGCTTCAGTTGTTAACTTAAAATATTCTAGCAAACAGTTCTTTACAACATTATAATTTAAACAATCAGTATCAGACAATTTGGAGACAACAGTTACAGCTTTACTATGGAGTAAGGGGGTCAGGAACTGTACCCAGAGCCCTTGGTCAACATTATACTGTTTACATACCCTCTCAAACATATGAATGAAACTATCAAAATTATCTCACTTTGTAAATTGTGGAAGAAATTTACTGACCTTTGTTGCTTCTGGGGTTTGATTACTCCCTTCCCCATTGCCTCCATGACTCTGACAAAGATCCAGCATCTCCTTTTTATGTTGCCTCTGCCTCTCCTTCTCCTCAGCTTCCAGGCATTGCAGTTTCTCATTTTCCTCAGCCTCAAGATGTTTCAGTCTCTCTGCTGCTTCTATTTCCAAACGCTTGGCCTCTAGCTCAAGTCTCTTTAACTCCAGATGGATTTTTAAATACTCTGTGGAAAGATTGAGCTGTCCATTTTTTGAGAGTTGTACATCTCCAAGACCAGTCTGATTGTCCTCCTGGCTGCTATCCTGTGATGCAGCTGTGACTAAAGCTGCTATCATGTCTGCTTTAGTCAGGTTGGCATACACCAGTCCTTTAGCCTGGCACATCTCAGCCAACTGGCTCCTTGTCAGCTTGCCATACTCCCCTGCTGACATCCTTGCCTGCTCTCCCTGACTAAGCTAACAAAAAAAAAAAAAAAAAAAAATTGTGATATGAACTCTGAATGTTCACTGCGTGGCTGATTGAGAGTACAAACACCTTCAGTGACCACTGTACACAGGCTACAGAAATTCAATATCCACACCACTACAAGCCAATTAATATGTGATGTGGCTATCCCACCACTGCCAAACAATTAATATGTGGCACCTTTGCACTGGCACAGTAATCAGGAGCCTCAATCCTCACCACTAGCACCAGTGAGGGACGTACACATTGGGAGGATGACAAGTACACACACAGTAAAGTACAATTTCCTTTAAGAGCACACAGAGATCACAGTCAGTTTGAGGCTGGTTTCTCCTTCTTTCTCCAGATATCAGTAAGACTCCCCACTGGCACAGCTTTAGGGTTAAGATCTCAGCCAAGTGGCCAAGCTAAGACCTCCAGCACCCTCTCTGCACAACCAGTGCTTCGTGTCCCTGCCCAAGTAGCTGACACACACACACACACACACACACACACACACACACACACACACAGACACACACACTTTGAGATTTGATTGATATACAAACACACACACATACACACACACACACACACACACACACACACACACACACACACACACACACACACCTGGGAAAGGCTGGCACAGGCTTACTAGCTATGCTCCCTTCTGCCCAGACTATAAGGTAGTACCAGCTGCCACCAGTCACACTTACTTATCGGCTACTATAAAGGCCCTTACAAAAGTTGAGAAATAAATAGCAACAGTATCACCAAACCAAAGAAAAACAAGCTTCAAAGCAGGATCTGACCAACGTAATCCACAGATTACAAAAGTTGACTAATCCTACTGTGTAATGTTACTATTATCCAAATGGTAAGTGTGACCAAGACTTTCAAGGCTATTGGAGTGGCCTATACAGTGTCACCAAGTACATATGCAAGTACTTTAAGAGCTTAAATATCTCTAAACAAACCAGCCACAATTAAAAAGTTTAAATGTTTAATAATAAATAATAAAAGAAAAAGACAGTACTCAGTCAACACAGTCACTACAGAGTTCAGAATCACAGGAAATATTTTAAAACAACATTGCAGGGCAGTCTTAAATGAATTCAGAAAACATCTAAACTAATCTTTACTATATTCCTATCTAACTCTAAAAGAAATACTATACCTAAATCTTACTTACAGAGCAACATGCAGGCAGAAGTGCTGAATGAATGTTTCTAGGCCCAAGACAAGATACAAAAT
The DNA here is from genome assembly GCF_019279795.1 of Protopterus annectens. Taxonomy (NCBI): domain Eukaryota; kingdom Metazoa; phylum Chordata; order Ceratodontiformes; family Protopteridae; genus Protopterus; species Protopterus annectens. Next base: position 889,452,863 of record NC_056727.1, on the reverse strand, counting down.
GCACACTCTTCCTCTCTGAGAGAGTTTTTAAATTAATATCACATATTACTGTTGGGTTAGCCTGGATTACATCACTTTTTGTCATCTATTTTAGTCCCCAGGCTAACACAAACTTAACAAAATGTAACATTTCTCTGTGAAAAATACATATCTTTCAGAGGTGCAGCTGCTATGAAGTCACAGAGCAATAAAAACACTTTACATTTTAAAGCTAGTAATTATTTCTGTTTCAAGACAATAAAAATAAATTTCTAGCTCTAGACATCCTATCTCCTTCGCTGATAGACACACCATCGTAAAACACTTTGATTCCAACTTATTTTATTGAGGGTTTGCAAGTTAACTCTGTATGTTCCAGATTCTACTATTAACACATACATTTGCACAGGTATACAGTTTATATCCATTTCTGTTCTTTTCCAGTAGGGTACACTGTGGTTACATTCCTGAAGCTCAGTACATAACATACAGTTCAACATACACTTCTGCACCAGTAGTTTAATATACACATAACATATAGCTCTCTTACATTTGTAAGACAAGCATATGAATCATATTAATATTCACAAGTGACATGAATATTTACAAAATTCCAGATAGCTGGGCTGGCAGTGTCACATTTCTATATAATAATATTAATATTTTCAAGTGACATATAATTATTTACAAAATTTCATTTAGTTGGACTGGCAGTATTTCCCTGCTGGACTGGCAGCATTTCCCTGGTGTCACAGGAGTAATATATAATTATCTACCATGAGATGGGTAAGGCCAGTCTCTAACCAAATGGAATAGGTTAATTCAAGCACAAACAGAAATTGTCTAGTCTTGAAATGTCCCAGAAGAACCATAAGGACCTATTACTTATTAATGAACCTATATATTGATCCTCCGCACCTATTCTTCCATAAAAACAATGTTGGACTGCAAACCTATCCAACTTTCATAAATAAAGAAGCCACAGAGGCAACTCTTAAGCAGTCCATTAATTTTACAATATTTTTCATAACTACTAAAGACTGCAGGAAGAATTCATAACTGTCATTTGCTATGCACCTAAAAGGGTATTAAATTTTCTAAGCTCACTTTGTCTAAATGGCTGATTGATTGCATTAAATTTTGTTAATGTAAGTATAACAAGGTGTTGCCTCTCAAAAAGGGGTCCTATTCCATAAGGCTACAACGACCACACAGAACCTTTTAAGAATGTCTCCAATGATGATATATGTGCAGCTACAACCTGGACCTCTCTGAGTACTTTGACATAGCATTAGAAGCTGGCTGTGGTGTCCTAGTGTTGATCCTCCTTTAGGGTCACCATTTATCATGGTATCCTTTCATGTGGTCACTCAGATTGGTCTGTCAGAGACTCTATCTTATTGTTTTGGAAGAATGAACCAAACCATATCAGATTTAAAAGCGATGTACTTAGTGTAATGACTGATTTACATGATCATGACTCATCCTCCTGAACTTCCTGCCCACCACTCACTGGCCGTGGAGCTCCACTTTGGTCAGTTATTTGTGATGTTGTTAGAGTATTCTGTGTACTCCTCTTTGAGCAGCATAGTCCAGATCTAGTAGAAGATGGTGGTCTGCAGATACTTATGTGTAAAAGGGAGCAAATGAAGCCTGAGATAGATTTATTAGTGCCAAGCAGACTGGAATCTGATGTTTCAGTACTAGCGGTTAAGGAAGATGAACCACAACCATGCAGATCTATTGTTATGGTAAATTAGTCTGTCAGTCAGTGAAGAGGATTAAGGCGTTGAGCTGGTAAAGTGCTGCTTCCTGTGGTCCACAGTTTGATTCCTTCAGTCTCCATCTGTCTACTGAGTGACTTTGAGGAAATAATTTAACCAGACATTACTCCTGGGTTACCCTGAAATGAGAATCTTGCATCCAGTGAGTTTACCAGTTAACAAAGAAAGAAAGAATTTTCAAATCTCTAACAATATAATCAGGAGCCAGAATATCATAGCCTGGCTATCAAAGAGTCACAAAATATTGAAAACTCTAGTGATGACATCACCAGAAAGCAACAAAACTCAGTGAAACAGCTCCTAATCGGTTATTTAGATCACCCAACTTTAAAAGGAATAAAACACACACAATAAGTGCATTTGTAGAAGGCAAGTCCCCCAGCAATGCTGCTACTTAAATGCATTAGCTCTTAGATTGTGCAAACACAAAAAAACATAGACACTGGTATTGTGTAATGCAACAACAAAAAGAAAAATGCATTATAGGTGCAACGCATCACTTTTACTTAAGCAGTAGTTTAACACAGTTAGAACTTTGAAATGAACACTTGTTAAAATCAACAGTTCACATGTTTTTACAATGTCATGTGATACAAACAATGAACCAAAATAAAGTAAATAAAATGCATATGTATAATGATATATAAATGCTGTGAAAAAAAAAATTGGCATTCAGTTGATTTGTGTTAGCATGTAATGCATTTTCTATATTGCGAAATTTCAGCATGTTCCTCTGTTATTTTTTTGCAAGCTCATACTAGATTTTTAGCATTGGCTTTAATGTTTACGACAACATTTAGTTATCCTCATGAATATACATGTTATTTTAATACTGACTGATTGTCTGAATCACATGATCTTGTAAAATTATTTAAAGTATTGGTTCTAACAGGTACATTTCTGTTAAGGGATGAAAACATTAAATGGTTGGGTAAATAAAAGTTTTCCATTAAACATTTCAAGTATTTTGTCTTCTGTAGTTTTAATACTACACTATTGTCTTTCTCCTTGCTGTTTGTTTACTGTCTATATATATATATATATATATATATATATATATATATATATATATATATATATATATATATATATATATATATATGTGTGTGTGTGTGTGTGTGTGTGTGTGTGTGTGTGTGTTTATCATGCGGTTATTTTTGTACTATGCAATGCTCCCATTTTCTCTTCTGTGTGCTTGTGTGATTTCTTATTTGACAATCAACACATGCAATAGTACTGTTCAATTATCAGGACTTAAGCTCACAGGCAGTAATTGACAAGTAGGGCATCTTTTGAGTGGGACACACTTTATGTGCATGTGCTAAATTGTGTCCTCTTCTCACTCTGTCTTGAAGATATGTAAGTACTAATGATATAAGCAATTTCACATTTGGTTGTCTTACATCTATCAGATGTACTGAAGCAGAAATCAGTGAATGTGTGACTGCTTCTTTAACTTTTTTTAATGACCTTTGAGATACATGTGCCCCTAGTCTGCGAGAATAAAGAGTACTGGGTAATCCTTTAAATGAGTTGGTGAGCAAATGGCTGGTATTGGTGTGGCTGTCGCAGCCTGACTATAAGACAGAGAGTCCGATGTTTTAGAGATGAGTGCCATAAGGGTTTCTACCGTCTTTCAAAACTGTACTCCCAGCAAGGAGCCAGTAGCAAGAAATAAGATATACTCATTGAAAAGGATTTGTATGGAGTCTCCGCTCTTCATTAATGCATACAATATTAAAGGGAAGTTGTTCTCCATCTGTGGCATGATTATGCTCTCACCAATAGCTGCTGTGGTTTCTAGTATCAGAAATCAAAAGAACTGCCAGCCACAAAATAGTTTAGTCTTGAAATGTTCCATATGCATGATTAGAGATCATCTTTGGTTCAACCATAGCATTTTAGAGAAGAAAAGTTTTAATTGCTTCTCCTAAAGGGTGGATAGCAGAGAGTGTATCTCATATGTGGTATATTGCATCATGTCACATTTCTGTGAACCCTAATTCTCTGAGCACATTCCATTGAACTGACTCAGTTCTATACCTTTTCCCTTCTATTCTAACAATGTGCATATTCAGAGTTGGTGATATTAGCTAAAGAGGTGCAGAATGGTTGCCCCCATGTGGGAGATGTAGGAAAGTGACATCCATTTAAAATGAAACTGTCAGTAAAAGTCCTCTCCCTGAATCAGACCCATCCAGTAGTGATTCACTCAAAAGCAGTCTGCAGAAATGCAATATATTCAAGCAGACCTATACTGACCTATAAATAAGGCAAAAAACAAACAAAACAGGATAAAATAAATTGCTATCATAACATTTAATACACAAATAAAAAAAAAAACCTCCAAAACTCTGGCTGGCTATAAATTCAATCCTTCACCCAGGAAAATCTACTACACCAACCCCAAACATCCACAACAATTCCGACAGCATAGCTACTATTTTTAACAAACATTTTACTTAATCTATAATTGCCCTTTCTAAGCAGCAAATTCCTACTCTTGATACCAAACCAGCCAAGTCTACAACTAGCAATGCCTCATTCTCTTTCTCCCCAGTTCCTACAGCCACTATAAAAAAAACTACTCCAGAAACGAAAACCTGCTACACTTTCCATAGCTAATGTACCCTGTGAATACCTCAAAATTGCAGCTGAATCTATAGCCTTCCCAGTATCAATCCTTATAAACAGATCCATTCTCGAAAACAAGGTCCCTCAACTGTGGAAAATTTCCCATGTAATCCCACTTCAAAAATGGGGACCTACCTCAGAACTGACAAGCTATCAGCCAATTGTTATTTTTTCAGCTCTTTATAAGCTACTCGAAAGGTGTATTCATCTCGAAGTCATGAGATTCTTACTAACAAATAACCTTCTCTCAAACACTCATCATGGATTTTGCCCATCACATAGTACCACTACAGCTCTCTTATCCTTCACTAATACCGTAAACCATCACAGGAACAACAACTTTGTATCTGACATCTTTCTAGACCTATCAAAAGCTTTTGATATGGTGTCCCATTCCAAACTAATAGATGTAATAACTGAACTATCCTTCTCACCATTTGCCACAGCATGGTTTCATAACTATTTATCTGGCCATCAACAATCTGATCTATGGCAAGGTGACCTATCTCCAGTCCTTCCTTTATCCATTGGTGTCCCCCCAAGGATCTATCTTGAGCCCTATCTTTTATCCCTCTTTACTAATAATCTACACACAGCTACTCCACATGGTTCTATAATACAGTATGCAGACGATTCAACACTTATCTGTGCTGCCACTTCTCTATCAGCTCTTCATTCTCAAACACAGAAATCTTTCAGTTCTGTTGAAACATGGTTAGCCAATGCCCATCTAATCCTGAACCCAAAAAAAAACTAAATTATTACTCTTCCAACCTAACAAGATATCTATCTCATGCCCACCATTTAATATAATAGCCAAAGATAATACTGTCATCTCCATGACAACCCATACAAAGCTTCTTGGAGTGGAAATAGACAATAACCTAAAATTTGACCTGCATGTCTCCTTAACAATAAAAAAGTCCATAACAAATTTGAAGGCTATATAGGCACAAAAGGTTCCTGACCAAAATGGCCAAAATTACATTAGCACAAACCCATCTGCTCTCCACTATACTATATGCCTCTCCAATTTTAACTAATCTTAGGAAAATTGGCTTAACTAAGCAAGAAGCATTTTATAATAAAATTGCTAAGTTTGCATCTAGCTGCCCATATAGAACACATCATTGTACAGCTTTAAGGATACTAGATTGGCTTGAGCTTCCCAACATTATTCTTTACAACCAACTCTCTCTAACTCACAAAATCGTAACGCAACCAACCTGCACTACAAAATGTCACCCTTCCTTATAGTTCCAGCAGACCACTTCGCTGTAACAATAAGAACTTACTCACCATCTCCAAGGCCAATAACACTGTAGGATAATCTTTATTTTCTAACTATATATCTCGTATATGGAACTCCCTTCCTAATTCTATTCTCTCAATTTCATCCACTAACCACTTTAAGCCATCAGTTAAAGCTTATCTAAAAAATAAGTGGCTATGTTCCTGTACTAACCCCTCTTGAATGCTCGGATACATCACGGTAATATCCCAACCATATCCAACTTCTTCTCCAGTGTTTAATCTTTTATTCCTAACAACCTGTCTTAACCTTATATCTTGACATAAGTCATAATTTACAAATAGTACTAGCTAAGTTCAAAGCCTAGGTTTTGTTGTCATGATGTAACAAATTTGTATTTTCTTATGTATACTACATTTTGTTTACTTTATACTTTATTGATTATTGTAATGTGTACATTAAAATTTACTGTTACTCATGGAGCTTTTCTCCCCGGGCCTTGGCTGAAAAAGGACCTGTGTCCAGTCAGACTTTCCCATTAAACAAATGTTAGATAGATAAATAAATAGTACCTGGTCACTTATATAAAGTATACCCTGTAGCATGATCAGGATTAATGTCAATTAATTATTATAAAATGAAAAAAGTAAAGGGGAAGTGCTCCATCACTGATGGCAGCTAGTACAGAGGCAAGCTTTACTTGGAATGGTCTACTTTATGAACCTGTCTAGTTACTTCTGACCAAGTCTAAGAGTAGATTTTGTGTGTGTGAACTGCCTGAAAGCCTATGTGACTTTAATAAAAAGGTGTTGTTAAGAATCATTTATCAGTAACTGTAAGGGTACCATCACTGAGCATCCAGATATCGTTAGTAGCTCTATACTGGCAATTAGTGGCAAGTCCACATTTGTCAGAATATTCCAGTATTTGACATTATATCCATTTCTCAAATATCTTGGCAAATACTGGAAGTAAAGAGATGGGGCAAAATTCAGATGACAGTTTAGGTATCGACATTATGTGATGGGTTCTTTAAGTTTGCATTTCCATCCACTAGAATAGATGATTGACTTAAGAATACATGAAGTATAAAAGCACTTTGCAAATAAATTTTGTATACCATTTGATATACCATGCATGCACTGAGTCACTTTTTGGGCTTTCAGGTCCTGGGAGTTTGCTTGGTATAGCAGTCATTTCAGGTACACTAAGCTTCGTAAAATAAAATGGAGGCATACACTCTTCCTGTGTTGTATGGACCTCCTTTCTTGAAGGGCTATAGTGACTCACATTTGAACATGGAAGCATTAACATTCCAGAAAATAATTTTTTGTAGTGAGATTAACTGCAGCAATATTTATGTAGGGTACATCTTTTGAGAAAGAATTCCAGGAAATACCTGTCTAAGTAGGCCCTCTTTCCAGAAGGTTTTCTGGTTTCTTAGCTGATGTGCCTCTGTCCAAGGTAACCAGACTTCTGACTATATACATATATATATATATATATATATATATATATATATATATAAAATATACGGTTTACCACCGCATAATTGAACACACGGCAGTCGAACCCAACAATGATCGATTCCGGTAACTGAATTTTTGCATGTCGAACAGTCGGTATGTCGCAAAACCACCAAATGCAACATTTTCGACCGCTCTACATCCAAAATGACTGCTAACATGGGTCACAATGGAGGCGCAGGTTTGCAATTCGATACAGTTGTGTTCGGCAATATGCATATTTGTCGCACTCCTTTCGGTCATCAGGGCTCGACTATTCGTCCGTTGGTTATACAGTGGTAAACCTATATATATATATATATATATATATATATATATATATATATATATATATATATATATATATACATGGATGTGTATATATATTTATATATGGATCCCTATCAGATGATTGAGTTTTCAGAAACTTGAAATTCATATGATCGAGACCATATGATCAAGTTTCCAGAAAACTGAAACATCCAAAAAAAAAAAACACGCACAAAAATCTAACTTTTTTTACTACAGTGAGGAAAAGGGTACATTTCCTGTTCCGCATTGTACCATAGTCTCCATTCAAAACCTTTGAGTTTTTGGAAACTCTATGAAATGGTCTCGACCATATAAATTTCCTGTTTCTGAAAACTCAGTCATCTGATAGAGGTCTATATATATATATATATATATATATATATATATATAATATAATATAATATATATATATATATATATATATATATATATATATATACATGTGTGTGTGGATTCCATTCATTTGGTCGAATTTCATTTAGTCGAAAATGATTTCAGGCAGTTCACTTCACTGAAAGCTCACTTGACTGAAAGCTCACTTGGTCGAATTTCATTTGGTCAAAAATGGAATATAGCCCCTGCCCCACTGCAGTGCAACCCTAGAGTGAGAATATTAATTCAGGGGGGTGTGGGGGATATGCCCCCCACATGATTTTAATGTATTCACTGTTATATGAAGGTATATCCATTAGAAATGCATTGATATATTTATATATATATATCTTTAGTTGCATTGTGTCTTTGTGGACTTAGAGAAAGCATATGACAGGGTGCCTAGAGAGGAGTTGTGGTACTGTACGAGGAAGTTGGGAGTGACAGAGAAGTATGTAAGAGTGGTACAGGATATGTACAAGGGTAGTGTGACATTGGTGAGGACTGTGGTGGGAGTGACAGATACGTTTAAGGTGGAGGTGGGTTTACATCAAGGATCATCTCTGAGCTCTTTCTTATTTGCAGTGGTGATGGACAGGTTGACAGATGAGATTAGACAGGAGGCCCCGTGGACTATGATGTTTGCAGATGACATTGTGATATTTAGTGAGAGTAGGGACCAGGTTGAGGAGACCCTGGAGAGGTGGAGATATGCTTTAGAGAGGAGAGGAATGAAGGTCAGCAGGGCTAAAACAGAATATATGTGTGTAAATGAGAGGGAGGGTAGAGGAATGGTGAGGATGCAGGGAGTAGAGTGAGTTGGTAAAGGTGGATGAGTTTAAGTACTTGGGATCAACAGTTCAGAGTAATGGTGAGTGTGGAAGAGAGGTGAAGAAGAGAGTACAGGCAGAGTGGAATGGGTGGAGAAGAGTGTCAGGAGTGATTTGTGACAGGCGGGTACCAGTAAGAGTGAAAGGGAGGGTCTACAAGAGGGTAGTGAGACCAGCTATGTTATATTTGTTGGAGACTGTAGCATTGTCGAAAAGGCAGGAGTCAGAGATGGATGTGGCAGAGTTAAAGATGTTAAGATTTGCACTGGGTATGACTAGGATGGACAGGATTAGGAATCAGTATATTACAGGGTCAGCTCAGGTTGGACAGTTTGGAGACAAAGCAAGAGAGGTGAGATTGCGTTGGTTTGGACATGTGCTGAGGAGGGATGCTGGGTATATTGGGAAAAGGATGCTAAGGATGGAGCTGCCATGTAAGAGGAAAAGAGGAAGGCCTAAGATGAGTTTATGGATGTGGTGAGAGAGGACATGCAGGCAGTTGGTGTGAAAGAGCATGATGCAGAGGACAGGAAGAAATGGAAACAGATGATCCGCTGTGACGACCCCTAACGGGAACAGCCGAAAGAAGATGATGATGATGATGATGTTTAGTAAAAACTATTGGCATAATGTGGGGGGCTACGCCCCCAACACTGTCTCATTGTGGGGGACTGTGCCCCCCACACCCCCCCGATTTAATATTCTCACTCCAGAGTTGCACTGCAGTGGGGCAGGGGCTATATTCTATTTTCGACCAAATGAAATTCGACCAAGTGAGCTTTCAGTGAAGTGAACTGCCTGGAATAATTTTCGACTAAATGAAATTCGACCAAGTGAATAGAATTCATATATATATATATATATATATATATATATATATATATATATATATATGTTGATTTTTTCCAGCTTTATTTCTTAGGTCAGCGTACTTTAAGTGTTCTTGTTACAGTCATTGCTCCATTACTTAGTCATCCAGATTTGTTGGTCTCCCCCACACTTCTTCATGATTAGAAAAAAAAATAAGTACCAGATAATTATGTTAGCTTGTTTTCTGAGTACCTCATAGGGGTCCATCCCAAGTTCTTGAGTTCAGCTAAAAAAATGTATGGACTTTATTTTATCTTGCCCTAAGAAAGTTACTGGTGGCACATTTTTTTTAATTTTCAGGACTGATAAAAGTGACTGGGGAATGATTGCTGATATTAGGTGGTAGCATTCTCATGCTATAAATCCTTGATGGTATAGAATGGTGCAACAGTGTGTAACGGTATGTGGTTTCTAGCAGAAGCGTTTGCTGTGGGTAGTTCATAATCATACATGATGGACTGTAATCCATCAGAAGACGTAGGATATCTTGACGTAGTGGCCCCAACATGTTTAAGCTAAGATCACCAAGAATATATAAGTACATTATTCAGATGAATAAAATATGAGAGTAGGTTTTGAAAAAGAATTTTAAGGTCACATAATTACATGTGGAGGAAGATAACATAGGAAATATTTTAGTTAATGAGCAGTCACTTCTCCTACCAGATAAATGCAGGTATATACATGGATTTTTGAGGAAATGTGTATGGGACTGCAGTAGAAATTACTTTAACAATTAAAAGAATATCAATTTCTGCTCTTGTTACATGACTGGTATACTGAGAAATGAGTCAGAATTGTGTCAAGCTATGGCAATGGTTTTAGTGCAGATAACCACAATGTAAGTGCTATAATGCTCTAAACAGAACAAAAATCACAATAGCAGAATAACCTAAAAATAATATGACAATTGTTTCTGCACCCAGAACCCTTCATGTGGGGAGCTGCACTCCCCAGCATCACTTACAATTCCCATTTAGAAGTTTCACTACTTCAGAGAGTGGGAATACCCCATTAGGTCATTTCATTTTTACAATTTGTTATGACCGATTACAAATGTTAAGATGAACCAAGATTTATCTGATTTTTAATCATGTATCTGTAACTAGCACATAAGTAAGGCAAGATTATGACCAAGAAATAATGTAAAAACCACCAAGTTCGCAATTAGACCACAGGCACAACGTTATTACACATTGAACGCTTTTGTCCCTCCTGGATTTCATAAGAAAAAAAGTTAATTCAAACACAGTAGCTTGTATACACTGATGTTCTTCTTTCGGCTTTTCCCGGTTAGAGGTCGCCACAGCTAATGATTGGCAGTAGATTTTTAGGGTGCCTAGGTGCCAGCTTGACGCCCAGCCTTCAATGAAGGCATGCCCATTCATGCATGTCTTTCGAATGCCACTCGACCGCTTGTACACTCTTATCAATTCGAAAAAAAAATCAAAAGTGCTTAACATGTAGTAAAGTTGTGTCGGTGGTCTACTCGCAATCATGGTGGTGGTGGTTTTTACATTAAGACAAGATTATGGTCTATGGTCCTGGCAAGTATTTTTCCAGCTAATCATGCTTAGTACCTGCATTCATAGAGTTGATTTTCACAACACAAGGTAAAGGGACTTGCAAAGTTGTATGTGTATTTGTAACTGTTTTAGGAATTGCATGGTATTGTAGATCAAAAGCTGTACTTAACAGAACAGTACCTGTTCAATGCATTCTAGAGTATATAACTGTTTAAGCAGTTGTAGGAAGTGTATATAAACACATTTTTTCTTTTGACTAAAGTAGCATGGAATACAAGAAATCTCCAGGGTTATTGATAGCTAAGTGGATTAGATGTAATGAAAGCATATGACATGTATATAGAATATGATGTAACATCCTTTATAGTAGTAAAGTCAACATAAAAAACAAATGACTAGTAGAGAAATAAGTTGGAGAAAGCTGCTGAGAAATGTAGAGAGGAGAATAATAAGCCGACATGCCACACTGGGTTTATGGAACACAACAAAAACCCATATTCAGAAAATAGGGAGGATGTTGTATCCTAGCTACATGGATGCTCTGAACTAGTAAGGGGATGAGACACAGCATGTAAAGAGCAGATAAATGGCCGTGGATGGGATACTGAAAAAGTAGGTGGATAGGATTAAGTACAATAAAGGGAAGAGAGTAGACAGGGATGGATTCTCAAACTAGACGGTTAATTAGCTCCCAGTTGGAGAGAATCTGGGTTAAAATAAATGTATGAGCCTGATGGTAGGTCTGTTGGGAAGGAGATGAACACCACCCCTTCCTGAGGAGATAAACACCACTGATGTGTGCGACAAGGAGATGCAATGAGACCAAGATACAAGAGTACAGGAAGTTAATGGAAGGAGAAAAGAGAGTTGAAGTAAATGTGCCCTGAAAGTAAGGTATGACAAAGAAGGTACTTAGCCAGTAGAAACACAATTGTCAAACATTACAAATGGAATAAGGATTAATAGCACCTAGACATATGAACATATCCAAGAAAAATGCCTCCAAACGAGCCCTGAAGAACAGGTTGTATGAGCACATGTATAAGGTTAATAAAAAACTAGAAACCAATGCTCTTTATAGGCACTCTGCCATGTGTCACCAAAACAGATTTTTATTTTGGGTTCTGGAACAGGTTGACATTAATCCGGGGTCATGGGAGACTCTTCTTGAATGTTGTGAGTTATAGTGGCAGCTGTGATTAAATGGATGAATCCTATCAGAGCTTAATGACCAGATATCTTTTGGCCCTGGTTCTCAAAATGAGAGCAATAAGGCTATGAGACTACCCTAATGAGGTGGTGTGTTTGAAGTGTACCTTGTAACATTTATAGTTATAAATCAAGTGATTCCTTGAATATATTTTATGTATACAGTATTGTGAGTAATGGTTTTAATATAACAGATTCCAAAACTAGTTCCAATATATTTACATGTTTATTTGTATTTTTTTTATTTGCATTCAGTCTATGTGGATAGGTAAGTTCACGTTCCGGTGTCTCACACTGTTTAATACAGTGATCTGTCTTTTTTAAATATTTTATATGTTCTACTGAGTTCCAGGAAGTAATGTAAAGGTTTTTCTGATGACTTCATGAAATTTTGTGTATATATACAGTGGATATAAAAAGTTTATATACCCCTGTTAAAATGCCAGGTTTTTGTGATATAAAAAAAAATGAGACCACAATAAATCATTTCAAAACATTTCCCACCTTCAATGTGACTTAACCTGTACAATTCAATTGAAAAACAAACAAATCTGTTAGGGGAAAATATAAGTGTGCACACCCTTAAACGAATACTTTGTTGCGTGTGCACACCGTTAATCTAATATTTTGTTGATGGAATTTGTCCCTTCTCCACTGTTGCGTGATCTTGGAGTTGGTATACATAGTTAGCAGGGTGTGTGAGGGGCACCCCTACGCCCCCAACACTGTCTCATTGTGGGGGACTGTGCCCCCCACACCCCCCCGATTTAATATTCTCACTCCAGAGTTGCACTGCAGTGGGGCAGGGGCTATATTCTATTTTCGACCAAATGAAATTCGACCAAGTGAGCTTTCAGTGAAGTGAACTGCCTGGAATAATTTTCGACTAAATGAAATTCGACCAAGTGAATAGAATTCATATATATATATATATATATATATATATATATATATATATATATATGTTGATTTTTTCCAGCTTTATTTCTTAGGTCAGCGTACTTTAAGTGTTCTTGTTACAGTCATTGCTCCATTACTTAGTCATCCAGATTTGTTGGTATCCCCCACACTTCTTCATGATTAGAAAAAAAAAATAAGTACCAGATAATTATGTTAGCTTGTTTTCTGAGTACCTCATAGGGGTCCATCCCAAGTTCTTGAGTTCAGCTAAAAAAATGTATGGACTTTATTTTATCTTGCCCTAAGAAAGTTACTGGTGGCACATTTTTTTTTAATTTTCAGGACTGATAAAAGTGACTGGGGAATGATTGCTGATATTAGGTGGTAGCATTCTCATGCTATAAATCCTTGATGGTATAGAATGGTGCAACAGTGTGTAACAGTATGTGGTTTCTAGCAGAAGCGTTTGCTGTGGGTAGTTCATAATCATACATGATGGACTGTAATCCGTCAGAAGACGTAGGATATCTTGACGTAGTGGCCCCAACATGTTTAAGCTAAGATCACCAAGAATATATAAGTACATTATTCAGATGAATAAAATATGAGAGTAGGTTTTGAAAAAGAATTTTAAGGTCACATAATTACATGTGGAGGAAGATAACATAGGAAATATTTTAGTTAATGAGCAGTCACTTCTCCTACCAGATAAATGCAGGTATATACATGGATTTTTGAGGAAATGTGTATGGGACTGCAGTAGAAATTACTTTAACAATTAAAAGAATATCAATTTCTGCTCTTGTTACATGACTGGTATACTGAGAAATGAGTCAGAATTGTGTCAAGCTATGGCAATGGTTTTAGTGCAGATAACCACAATGTAAGTGCTATAATGCTCTAAACAGAACAAAAATCACAATAGCAGAATAACCTAAAAATAATATGACAATTGTTTCTGCACCCAGAACCCTTCATGTGGGGAGCTGCACTCTCCAGCATCACTTACAATTCCCATTTAGAAGTTTCACTACTTCAGAGAGTGGGAATACCCCATTAGGTCATTTCATTTTTACAATTTGTTATGACCGATTACAAATGTTAAGATGAACCAAGATTTATCTGATTTTTAATCATGTATCTGTAACTAGCACATAAGTAAGGCAAGATTATGACCAAGAAATAATGTAAAAACCACCAAGATCGCAATTAGACCACAGGCACAACGTTATTACACATTGAACGCTTTTGTCCCTCCTGGATTTCATAAGAAAAAAAGTTAATTCAAACACAGTAGCTTGTATACACTGATGTTCTTCTTTCGGCTTTTCCCGGTTAGAGGTCACCACAGCTAATGATTGGCAGTAGATTTTTAGGGTGCCTAGGTGCCAGCTTGACGCCCAGCCTTCAAGGAAGGCACGCCCATTCACGCATGTCTTTCGAACGCCACTCGACCGCTTGTACACTCTTATCAATTCGAAAAAAAAAATCAAAAGTGCTTAACGTGTAGTAAAGTTGTGTCGGTGGTCTACTCGCAATCTTGGTGGTGGTGGTTTTTACATTAAGACAAGATTATGCTCTATGGTCCTGGCAAGTATTTTTCCAGCTAATCATGCTTAGTACCTGCATTCATAGAGTTGATTTTCACAACACAAGGTAAAGGGACTTGCAAAGTTGTATGTGTATTTGTAACTGTTTTAGGAATTGCATGGTATTGTAGATCAAAAGCTGTACTTAACAGAACAGTACCTGTTCAATGCATTCTAGAGTATATAACTGTTTAAGCAGTTGTAGGAAGTGTATATAAACACATTTTTTCTTTTGACTAAAGTAGCATGGAATACAAGAAATCTCCAGGGTTATTGATAGCTAAGTGGATTAGATGTAATGAAAGCATATGACATGTATATAGAATATGATGTAACATCCTTTATAGTAGTGAAGTCAACATAAAAAACAAATGACTAGTAGAGAAATAAGTTGGAGAAAGCTGCTGAGGAAAGCAGAGATGAGAAAAATAAGCCGGCATGCCACACTGGGTTTATGGAACACAACAAAAACCCATATTCAGAAAATAGGGAGGATGTTGTTTCCTAGCTACATGGATGCTCTGAACTAGTAAGAGGATGAGACACAGCATGTAAAGAGCATATAAATGGCCGTGGATGGGATGCTGAAAAAGTAGGTGGATAGGATTAAGTACAATAAAGGGAAGAGAGTAGACAGGGATGGATTCTCAAACTAGACGGTTAATTAGCTCCCAGTTGGAGAGAATCTGGGTTAAAATAAATGTATGAGCCTGATGGTAGGTCTGTTGGGAAGGAGATGAACACCACCCCTTCCTGAGGAGATAAACACCACTGATGTGTGCGACAAGGAGATGCAATGAGACCAAGATACAAGAGTACAGGAAGTTAATGGAAGGAGAAAAGAGAGTTGAAGTAAATGTGCCCTGAAAGTAAGGTATGACAAAGAAGGTACTTAGCCAGTAGAAACACAATTGTCAAACATTACAAATGGAATAAGGATTAATAGCACCTAGACATATGAACATATCCAAGAAAAATGCCTCCAAACGAGCCCTGAAGAACAGGTTGTATGAGCACATGTATAAGGTTAATAAAAAACTAGAAACCAATGCTCTTTATAGGCACTCTGCCATGTGTCACCAAAACAGATTTTTATTTTGGGTTCTGGAACAGGTTGACATTAATCCGGGGGGGGGTCATGGGAGACTCTTCTTGAATGTTGTGAGTTATAGTGGCAGCTGTGATTAAATGGATGAATCCTATCAGAGCTTAATGACCAGATATCTTTTGGCCCTGGTTCTCAAAATGAGAGCAATAAGGCTATGAGACTACCCTAATGAGGTGGTGTGTTTGAAGTGTACCTTGTAACATTTATAGTTATAAATCAAGTGATTCCTTGAATATATTTTATGTATACAGTATTGTGAGTAATGGTTTTAATATAACAGATTCCAAAACTAGTTCTAATATATTTACATGTTTATTTGTATTTTGTTTATTTGCATTCAGTCTATGTGGATAGGTAAGTTCACGTTCCGGTGTCTCACACTGTTTAATACAGTGATCTGTCTTTTTTAAATATTTTATATGTTCTACTGAGTTCCAGGAAGTGATGTAAAGGTTTTTCTGATGACTTCATGAAATTTTGTGTATATATACAGTGGATATAAAAAGTTTATATACCCCTGTTAAAATGCCAGGTTTTTGTGATATAAAAAAAAATGAGACCACAATAAATCATTTCAAAACATTTCCCACCTTCAATGTGACTTAACCTGTACAATTCAATTGAAAAACAAACAAATCTGTTAGGGGAAAATATAAGAGTGCACACCCTTAAACTAATACTTTGTTGCGTGTGCACACCGTTAATCTAATATTTTGTTGATGGAATTTGTCCCTTCTCCACTGTTGCGTGATCTTGGAGTTGGTATACATAGTTAGCAGGGTGTGTGAGGGGCACAGCCCCCCACATGGGAGGTGTAGGGGTCTTGCCCCCTGCATTAAAAATGTGTTCAGTATTTTGAAATTTCAGTCTTTTGGCTTTTCAGTCTCCTGAAGCAGACCCATATATATATATATATATATATATATATATATATATATATATATATATATATATATATATATATGGATCCCCTTCTAATACTCGAACGTATATGGATCCCCTTCTAATACTCGAACGGCCATATAATCAGATTTCATTTTCGTGAGATGAAAATCCCAAAAACAAAATACCTGAATGGAGAGTTTTTTCCAGGGCAAGTAAACACTTGCCCAACATGCCCTTTTCTACACTGTAGTGAGACCTCAACATTAGTATATATAATTGGGTAATTGGGGAGGGGGCATAGCCTCCCACCAAGGTGGGTTTTATTTATGTGTGTTTCACTGAAGTTTGGGCAAGTGTTTACTTGCCTGGGAAAAATTTACTATTCAGGTATTTCATTTTCATGATTTTCATCTTGCAAAAATGAAATTCAATGATATGGCCATTTGAGTATTAGAATTAGATCTACACACACACACACACACACATATATATATATATATATATATATATATATATATAGGTCTACAGTTGGCTAAAGTTTCAGTACTTCGAAAACCCACTTTTGTGAGACCACTTGTTCGAAGTACTGAAACTTCGAAAACTGAGTACGGAGATCAAAATAGAGAGTGGAATGGGAATATTCCCTTTTCCCTCACTGTAATGCAATCTCAGAGTTGGTATATTTAAGTAGGGGGGGTGTGGGGGGCACAGACCCCACATGAGGAGTGCAGGGGGGGCTTACCCCTCTGCAAAAGATGGTTTTTTTTTGTTTGTTTTTTTCAGTCAAACGATCCGGCGACTAGACTTCAGCGAAAGTGCGCTTTCATTGAAATGCACTTTCGCTAAAGTGGGCATCTACTTTTCTTTTCCAAATTAATGAAATTTCAACAAAAAAAAGTAGATCCATATATGTTGTTGTTGTGTCTTTCGGCTTTTTCCGATTAGGGGTCGCCACAGTGGAACTCCGATCCGCTAATGATTGGCAGATAGATTTTTACGTGCCAAGTTGCCAGCCCTGACGCACAACCTTCAATGAAGGTATGCCCATTCATGCATGTCTCCACGCAGAAGACGCTCTAGCTGAGAATCGAACAGGACAGCGTCTTATTGTGAGGCGACAACGCTACCGCAGCACCACCACCGCAGCTTTATATATATATATATATATATATATATATATATATATATATATATATATATATACATCCTTGTTAAATACTAACTTTACAGTCTGAATAACTAACAGTAAGCTACCCTGACCCTAAGGGCAGTAAGTTTTAGAAATAACTGGAAATATAAATACAAAAAAGCAAAGAAAATAAACAAAAAAATAAGTCAATAAATCAATGAATTAATTAATAAATTATTACCAATAGTCCTAGCAGCTCCTTTGGTACACCACTAACAAGCTAAATATTATCCATGCTGCATTTTGCTGCATGTAAAATGAGAATGTGAAAAGTATAGGAATGCCTGTATGGAAACAGATGATGTGTAGCAAAAGGCAGGGTCAGTCTTGTTTAAAAAAATCTGTTTATTCAGTCCTGTGGATCACAGAGACTTCCTCTTTGGTTTCAAATCAAATTTCTACTATCACACAGTACCTGGGGTCCCAAGAGAGAGAGATGGAATCAGAAAGAAAATGAGTGTATTGCTAAAACGGAAGTCATACTCATGTCTTGGTGAGAGCCTTCATGTGGTGGGACCTGTTTTACAAAATCTCACCAAGACAACAATGATGTTTTATATATCATGGAGAAAGGTCAGTCAAAAATAAAATAGAAGACTAGGCACAGGTCCCAGGATAAAACAGTGCCCATGCCTGGTGTATGCACTGGTTCCAGAACTTGAAAAAGGTATTGTAAAGTCCTCAGGATGTGGAAACAGTCCTACCGCAAGGCTAGACCATGCTGTGGGTAAAGGTGTCTGCCCCTCATCCAGTGATAGAAGGAAGAAATAGTTCTCAAAAAAAATGATAGGCCTAGAAAGAGGCATAGCGACAATAGTGTAAACTGTGAATGATAATAAAAAATGATGTTTTGTTTCTATTATGTAAAAAAAATCAGAATTTCCAGATGAAGGATTTGTTGCAAGAGTAAGAAAGAAATTAGGGGAAAGAAAAATACTTGCACTAGAAAAACTGTTAAAAGCTGCAGATAATAATGTAAGATCCTTAGTGCAACAGATCAAAATAAAACATCACCTAGATGAAAAAAACATGGTGCTGCCTGTAAAAAGAAGTGATAGAGGAGGTCAAATAAGATAACAATGAAAAAAGACAGACGTTTTTGAAAGCTACAGAAATTAAGCTGGACATGAGAAACGAAAAAAATATCTGAGATGGTGTTCTGTTTATGCAGAAAACAAAGCCAAACAAAGCAATGCAAAATACTGCTCTGAAGATATTTGAAGAGAAGTACAAGCAAAGAAGACAACCAGATGTGGTAAATTTCACAATAAAATTAGATCACATAGTTGGAAGGTAATTGCAAAAAAGTTTAGAGAGGCAGAAATGAAATACATAGAAATTGAAATGATAGACCATCTGGGAAGTGAAGGATTTAGTGCTGAAATTCTGACACAGGCAATATTGCAACATGATGGGTCAATGACTCTCCAGATGAAGAGGCAACAGATGGAGGAGGATGCACCTGAAGAAGATACACCACATGGTGAAGTTCTGGAACCTTCTGTAGGAGAGTCACATGAAAGTCCAGTTAGAGTTGCACAGCAGGATACAGAGAGTAAATATTATGTTCTCAGTCTAGAAGACAATGATCTAAGGGAAGACCTTGTATAAAAGAGATGAACAGACATAATAAGGTGGATGGAAGAAGTAGAATGTAAAAAGTAAGTAAGACTCAAAATGTTAGAAGACTGGTAAAAGATGAACATGGTAACTGAGACTGTTAACAGAAAGTAGTGTGATATAAAAGAAATAAATAGGATATATTGCTGTGCAGCTAAACTAATAACAGATAAAGTGTTAACATAAAAATGAACAAAAGGAAGGAAGGGAACAAGTAAAATGCAACCATGGAAGTAACGGATAGAGAAAACTATAAAGCAACGAATACAAAAGGGATTACTTGTAAAAGAATGCAGAAAAGGGAACAGATAATCAAAAATTATTGGAAAGATATGGCAAAAGTAATACACAACATCAAAAACAGATCAGGATTTGTCATACATTATTTCCAGTAATAAACAAGAAATTTCAGCATAAGCAGAGAAAACACTTAGAAGATATGCAGATAAATACAAAGAAAATCTACAAAACAAGCAATTCATAAATGACCCAAGAAGATTCTGTAGAGAACTGGCAAATGAAACAAACATAACAAAGATGTCAAATGGATAGAAGAGTTTAAAAGAAATGGTATTAAGCTTTAATACAGAGGATACAAAATGGGTTACAGTAACAGATAGAGAAATTACAAAACTCCTAAATAGAAAACCGCAGCTGCGGTACCTAACTTCTTGCTTAAAGTATTAAAATCTTTACACAAAGGATTAGATGTGAGTAAAAATTACTTGTATTATATCTGATTAACAATAGAAAAAATTGTGCTCTTCCTTAAGAGTGAAAGTACAAGCCACTCTAAGACCTAAGACCAATAACTTGCCTACTAACAGTAAATAAATTATATACTGGAACTGATATAAATTAAGTGTATAGCCATCTCGGAAAAAGCAATCATGGCAATAAAACAAACAAAAAAATCAATACAAGAAACTCATATGAAACAAAGGATCATCTATAGTTAAACAAAGCCATGAAAAATCTAAGTATGGTTTGGCTAGATTACAAAAAAGCATTTGTCAGTATCCCACATTCATGGATAATGAAACAACGGCAAACCACTTTACAGATGCGACACGATAAAGTGCAAATTATTCTCCCAGGGATAAAAATTCAAAGGAAACTATTCCAGGGTGTGTGTGTGTGTCTGTGTGTCTGTGTGTGTGTGTGTGTGTGTGTGTGTGTGTGTGTGTGTGTGTGTGTGTGTGTGTGTGTGTGCGTGTGTGTGCGCACAGGCGTGTTTGTGTTTTTTTTGTCACCACTGCTGTTTTGTCTTGCCATTAAGCTGCTCATTTAACAAACTCAGTTATGGTTGTAGATTAACTTCCAGAAACCAGCCTTGTTCAAACACATCACAGCTACTTTTTTGGATTAAAATCATATAGCTCATTGATGAGCATCTGAAAGTGCAACTGAAAATGATTAAAACTTTTTGGATGATACAAGAATGACATTTGGTCTTAATAAATATGCAAAAGCAAAATTTGTCGCAGAACAGCTGTAGCACCAAGAAAATATCAACTTGAGACAGCAATGTGATATAAAGGTACCTGAACAGGAGGGTGTATATAAATATTTGGGACTAGATGAAGAGCTGACAATAAAACATAAACAAATGAGAACAAAGCTTAGTAAACAACACTTCAGGAGATTAAAGCTAACACTGAAAATTGCCTTGGCATCTAGGAATAAACTCCAAGCTATTAATCAGCTTGCCCTTCCTGTTCTAATTTACAGCACTGGTGTGACTGACTGGCCCCAAACAGCATTGAATCAGATGGATAAGAAAACAAGAAAAATACTTACTGTTTAGCAAATGATATCAAAAAAAGTGCATGCCCAAGAATAAATATATATATATATATATATATATATATATATATATATATATATATATATATATATGTATATATGGGTCTATATTAGAACACTGAAGTTTTAAAACAGTGAATGTACTAATATCAACCCCAAAACAACGAACACTGAAAATAGCGAAGCTGCAGACCACAGAATTTTTTCCTAGGGAAAGAATTCGGTTGGCCATTTCTGTGGCTTTGCTATTTTCAGCACTGTGGTGGAAAGTTACGGGTCAGCTTCAGGTAAGTGTGCAATTGTGCGGACGTTAGGTTTAAGGCGCGGGTTAGGTAAGTTAGGGTTAGGGGCGCGGGTGAGGTGAGTGTGTGATAGTGACGGACCTTAGGGTTAGGGTTTGGGTTAAGGTAAGTGGATAGATAGTAGTGTATGTACAGTTTAGTGTAGGGTAGATGTAGGATTTTAAGTGCATGTGTGTGGATTGCTGGTTTTTTGGTGTGCTTGTGTTTTGTGTGTGTTTCTCGGAACAGCGATTTTTTTCCCAGGGAAAAAAATCGCTGTTTCTGGTGTTGAAGATTTTAAGCTTTCGCTTAATCGATGAATTAGTGTTCATTTTTCTAAGCTTTCGCTAATTCAATATAGACCCGTATATATATATATATATATATATATATATATATATATATATATATATATATGAGTCTATATCACATAGTCAAAGTCTTATAACTTCGAACACGTAATGTTCGAACCATTATGTTCGAAGTTATAAAACTTCGACTATGGATTAAAAAAAAACAACGGAAAACAAAAGAAATTGTTTTAAGCAGGGCGGCAAGCCCGCTTGCACCCCCCACACCCCCCACTACTTAAATATACCAACTTCGAGATCGCACCTCATTGAACAAAATGGAAACCTCCACTTATGGAGATTTCCATTCAAACGCTCAAACTTTTACAAATTCGAACTTATGGTCTCAACCATATGAGGTTCGAACTTGTAAAAGTTCGACTACGTGATAAGAACCCATATATATATATATATATATATATATATATATATATATAGATAGATAGCCCTTATTCTGAAGGAGGTATGGGCCTCCCTAAATTTGACTATATGTATAAGTCTACAATTGTGGGATGACATGCACATTTGTTGACCGTATCAGATCCAAACATAGTGAAAGTTCTAAAGTATGAAGAGAAGAGGTTTAAGATATATTTGCTTACTTTAGAGGAAACATTTTGGAGAGGAGAGAGGATGCAAATCAAGTCAGAAGTAGGCAAGAATCACACAGCAACAGAAAATGCCAAAACATAAAAAGAAAGAATATAAAGAAAATAATATAATGAAAAGACTTGAAACTATTTCAAAATAGTCCACAATGCCAAAATGTTCTTTTCTGGATTTATCAAGTACAAAATAATATCATGTGCAAATAAAGCTAGCATTTCTTGATTACCGTACCAGTTCTACCCATGAATTTGCGAGTCCCTTATTTTCTTTGCCAATGTCTCTAAATATAAAGCAAATAACAAAGAGGAGAGATGATGTCCCTGCCTGATTCCTCTTTTCAAACACAGCTTGATGGAGAGGAACTCTCCCAGCTTAATTCTTGACTCTGACCATTCATATATCCTTCTGACTAACCCTTTTATTCTATCAGGGAAATGAAATGTTTAATTTTTATCAACCAGAAGAGAAGCTGTGGACAATAATTAATGAACAGTTGAAATACTTTATTTGGGAGGGAAAGAGGGCAAGAGTTAAGTAGGATAAGTTGATATTCCCCATAGAGCAAGGTGGCTTAGGATTACCTGATCTGTATGGATACTCTGGAGCTACAGAGTTAAGACTCCTCTACATAATGCTAGCAGAAGGTTAGTTACAGAAATGTAAAGGGATGATGACAAAACATGAGAAGTTTGAGAAGTAAGGAGAGGGTAGAATTTTGATTGTAGATCTTTCACGAGAATAACAACCATATAGAGTATTACATTTGCAAATTAGCAAAACGTATTCTAACAACTAAGCTAGCATGGGAAAAATAGAAAGGAGATTTTGCCGATAGGGATGATTGCAAGTAGTGGTATAGAAAATAGACAAGAGGGGACTGGAATTTACTGCAGAAAATTGGCAAAGGAAACAATGTATTGGAAACAAATAACTAGACAGGGAAAGGTAATAGAGTGGATGAGGCCAAGCAAAAATTTGGACAGCAGGTTAGAGATGGCTTTCCCAACAAGGATTGATAAAAGTGTACAGACAAAGAGAAAGGGATATGGGAGTGCCAAGTTAAAGATCAGCTCTGGTAGAGTTTTTAGTTGTCCAAAACAGAAGCTGCTGGTTGAAAGGGTTAATTTGTAGGGTATGTTAAATATTGCATGATAATTATAAAAATAAATCAGAAGTGGTTAGAAAAGATTGCAAAGAGAGATTGGAAAGGCTATTTGGAAAAGAACAATGGCATGATATCTGGACAGCTCCCAAGTATGTGACAAAGTCCAGAAGATTTAGGATTTTTGTCTGGAAGGGTTTGCATAGGTATTTTATACCCCAAGCATATTTCAGAGAATGTTTCTTCAGGTAAGTAGCAAATATTTGAGATGGGATGGAAAAGAGAGGTAAATGGGAACATATTTTGTGCAGCGTAATGAGATGGAAGATTTTTAAAAGTCCCTGCAGAGTACTCTGCCAAAAATGCTAAGGAAGCAAACGGCTATAACTAAGGAAATTTCCTGGGACACAGGATTTGAATTGCCTATACATAATAAACCCTTACTAATTTTAATGCTATTGGCTACCAAAAAACACTTACTAGAAAAATGGAAATCAGAATCTAAACCAACTAAAATTTAAATACTGAATGAACATTGAAAGGAGATAAAAGAACTGGAAGTAGGATCTTTAGCAAAGGGAATGAGTAAATTATGTAGAAATAAATAGAACAATACATACAGAATAATGTTCAGGAGGAGGAGTGAAGTTTAAGGGAAGCCAGGAATTAAGCAATTCATATAATATTGGAGTAAATAATTGGTAAAAAGAAAGGAAATATATACGTAATGTATAATACTTGGGTATGAAAAATGTTAATATGGTTTGTTTCCTTTCCTATGAATGCATGCATGCTTATGTCTTAAGTGATAATTACTAAAGGTGTTAAAACAGAAGGAAAAGAAAAAGTGAAAACACCACAATTATAGTAGCAAGTATACAGAACTCCTAGAACAACCATATGGGTCCTGATTTGATGCATGAATGGTTAAGCAGAGGTGAATTTAAACCAAAAGATGAAAGGCTAGGAATGGAGGCTGAAGACAGCAGGCTACATGCACATTGGTTTAAAGTTTTCAGAAAAAGTGCAAGAAACAGACAAATACAGACTCTGTAAATACAAACTGGAAAAGTTGCACATTTCATTACTGGTTGTGAAACACAACTGAGGGTTAATATACTGAAAGGCATAAAAGTATACCAAGAGTATTGGGGTGCTCGCAAACATTACAACATATTAGTAGCTAAGACACATTGGAAACAAGATCCACAAAGCACTACAGAAAATTATAAAATTCTGATTACATCGAATCATCCAATACCATCAAGTAAGCAAACAGAAGAGAGGAAAATAGATATAGTAGACCAAGATAAAAGGAAAAAGTAGCATTAATAACTGAAATAGCTATGCACAGCAATTATATTATCCTATGTACAGAGAGACACAGAGTTACAAAATAAGAGGATCTGCAACCAGAAACTAGAAGAATGAGAAATAACAATACTGAGACAGTTGCAATAATAGTGGGAGAAAAGGGCTAATGAAGAAATCATTTCCCATCAATTTTAAATATGCTATCAACACATGCAACTCCATATAAACTGAAGAAGGAGGTGATTCTAGCTACATTGTGGGTGGTGGGAAGAGCACTTTTGGCAAAGATTAAAGGCTGAAACTATACTAATTTCTTGTACTCTGATCCCACCCTAACTCAGGAATGGGGTCCATTCTTGTTACAGTGTCAGAAACCCAAAACATTTGAAGAAAATTATAAAAGAGGAACCAGCTGACAAAATCCATTATTATGAATTTATAATCTTCACATCTATTCAAACAAATCTGACACACACACACACACACACACACACACACACACACACACACACACACACACACACACACACACACACTCACACTCACCAGTGCATCTGAGTCCTACTGGTGTGCACAATAATTTTGAGGACTTCGTGCATTATTTTGAGCTTAAATAAAGCTAAGGTAAAACCACTACAGAGTCTCATCTTGCCAATCTCACCCTGCAGAACTGGTGGAAATCTAATGTTTTCACTGTGTCTCACATGCTGAGGCAACACAGCAGTCAAATATATACAATCATGACAAACAGTAAACAGTGGTGGGTACAAGGTGGGTAGATGATCTACTTAAAGCATCGGAGAGTACACCAGATGGGTGAAGTGTATAAACAGTGCTAGCAGTACCCCAATAAATCTTACAATTGTGTACCATGATATAGAGGGATAAAGCCCTAACTATGACTTTTGTGACCTGGGTTTGAGTAGCAGCAATGATTTCTGTGGTGCTGGCAGGGAGAGATATGCATGCCTACCTCAGGGGAAGAGATGTTCATCTTTGCACTCCTTGGGGGGGGCGTGGTCCATAAGAGGGGTGTAATCCATGGCTTAATAAGATGAACATAGGGGAGGGAATGACAAATCTAAGGTAGGTCATAGCAGAAAAAATCTCTCCCCTCTTACATAAGCAGTTGCTGGCAGACCCCCCCCCCCCCAGGATGCCGTTATGTTCCACACTGGCCCTAGCCTGGAACTGAAAGTTATTTCAGGGATGGAAGGAGGGGCTGTCAGGCCTGACGATAGATGGGACACTGGGGTAGGAAGCAGTGAGGGGACAGGACAATAAAAAGTTGACAGTTGCTTCTCAGAATATATAAATTTACACCTCATAGTGACGCAAGAAACGTCCGCGTATTCATCCTGATACACTGCTGATGCTTTTTATCAAGCACACACTGCACAGCATTTTAATGGTGAAACTGTTTCAGAGGTTGAAAACATAGTTTGCAATGCAGCTATGAAACATTTTTCAATAGCGCTTTTAAAATGGAGACAAATATACAGTGCTGCTTGAGGTTTTATGCTTTCCCAGGGACTTAATAAAAGTATTACAAGTTGATTTACATTTGATGAAATATTTGATAAAAAGAAGCAGAAAGATTTCATTCAGTAATTAGTTATAGAATATATGGATTGCATGGTGGACGAGGAATGTTTTGTGGGAGATCAGTGCTCTGAGCTGGAGAGGAGTCTCCATGATTTTCAGTGTTCACCACCCAGGCAGACTTAAGAAGGCTTGGAGAATGAATGTGAGTACCAGGACCAACAGTTTGGAGGTAATACAAATTGAACTATGGAATATGCGGCCTGCATGAAAAGGCTTGAAGCTTCCATTATTGATGATGCCAAATACCTGCAAGGCCAACAAGAGGTGATAAAGCTATTTAGGTAGCAAATGGCAAACATTCTGATAAAGGTTTCAGGGACAGTTAAGATACTTGATTAGATTAAGTTGTATTTTGCTGGACTGGAAGATGAAGCATGTAAACAGTGTTTAAGGCTATATGTTGTTCTGAAGGGAGAAGGAAAAAGTGATATGTCAGAATATGTGTCAGGTAAAATGGCAGAATGCACTAGTTTTATTAAAGATACATTAGTTGTGCTGTGTCAGCGAAATGATTACCACTGCCAGGATGAGAGGTCAATATGAAATGCACTTGTTAACAGAGAGAGACCAAGTGCTGCAGAATCCATGGCAACAAGGCATAAAATTAGCAGTGGCATAGAGAACATTTCTCATGGAGTAAGCTTATTTGGAAGTGGCGTTTAAGGAGCCATTCATAAATTGTTGATGTGCTAAGAGAGTGTAAGTACAAAGGATTGAAATTTAAGCTGTCATTACCTACATCACCATGGGATTTCTTAAATAATAAAAGCTGGCATATGACAATCCTGATGGGGGGATCAAGAATATAAAAGTTACCAGTCAGGCTGATGCAATTAGAAATCAAGCAGATTGGAAACAACATGATTGACTTGAGAGACATTAATACATCTTGGGAAATGAAAGACGAATAGGAAGAAAATCAACTTTTGCAGAGAAGATCTTCTTGCTTGTAACGGTGATATCTAGTACAAGATGGTTAGATAGATTTAGAAGTTTGACTTGAACCGGTAGATTGAGGGGAATAAGGAACTGTAAATCATGCCGCATTAAGTAGGACTATCGATAAAGAGATAGAAGCTGATAATGTCCCAAATGGGTGCAAAACATTTGTTTAACCTGTGCTCTTTATTGAATAGCCGGAAAAGTAGATTTAATTTCTTTGTGGTTTGAGAGAATTGTAAGCTTTGAATCATGTTCTGTTAAACAAAGCCAGAGAATAAAGAGACAGACACTGTTAAGTCCCAAATAGAAGGAAAAAGATTAAACTCTGCTCTTTATTAAATGTGCCATAAAGGTGATTTTTTTGTAGATATTACTTTTTTCCAAGGCTGACTTTATTCTACTTCGGTTTAAGATGTTTCCAAGAGGCAGAGTTTAGCCAAAAATTAATGGTCCCATAGAAATTTAGTGTCATATGCAGGAGAAGGTTTGAAAAGTTATAGTTTAATGTTACCTTTAAGGAAAAATGTCTTTTCTTCCATTTGAAACAGAGACATATAAGTACTTGAGGGAAGTTTAACCACATCTGTAGAGGAATACACTACAGTTTGGGAGCATAAGGTATTCACTGATATTTAAGATGTCAAAGCCCAGAGGAGACTTTTTTGAAAATTGATCTTCTAGTGACCTTTTTTGCTAACTTACTTTAAAGTTCTATAGCTATAAGCATGATAAGCTAAATAAAATAACAGTTGAAAGGACTATTTTTATAAAACTAAGCAATCATTGAAATAAAAACTTGCAGACCTTAATCCCGGAGAGATTATTTCATGCTAATAATAATTTTTGAGAGGTATTTATAGTAACAAAAATTGTTATATGTTATGTCTATTGCAAAATAGGCAAACACTGCCAGGGGTCTTAAAATAAATACTTATTTATTAACCAGGTAGATCACTGAACATACAGCTCCTTTTTGGACTAATGTAGGAGCAATTTCTGGTTAAGGGGCTTGCTCAGGATCATGCCGGAAGCAAATGAGGGCTGAGAGAATCAAACTCTGTACCACAGAAACAACTGCACTCTGCCTTAATCCTCTCCACCAGCTGTCAGTGTTGTTTATTCACTTCAGACAATAAAGAATCTAGAGGCTGTGGGAGTATAGAATATTAAGATGAAAATGATATCTGGATATAACTACACAAATGGAAAACTATTATGGAATAAAACAGAGACATTTGAAATAATTAAAGATGAACTGGGCTACTAAGGTGTGGAAATTACATGGTGGAACAGTGGATGAAAAAAGATAAAACAAATGAGTAACTCAGCAAACTAAACAATGAAGCTGGAAATTGTGCATATGTTGGTGTGATGTTGGGAAAATTTAGGCAGCATCCAAATTTGATAAACTCTATATTTTTCAATGGTTCTGTAAAAGTATATGGGTATCTTTACATAGGCCATTACTATGTGCCAGGTCAACATTTCATTAATGATGAGATAGCCTCACTAAGCTGGAAATACTATTTTAACAGCTA
Source organism: Protopterus annectens (assembly GCF_019279795.1). NCBI lineage: Eukaryota > Metazoa > Chordata > Ceratodontiformes > Protopteridae > Protopterus > Protopterus annectens. The sequence continues at coordinate 889,423,752 of NC_056727.1, read as the reverse complement.
CTGTGCTGATGTTAGCAGCATCAGTGCTACAGTAGTTGCTTTTCCCAAAGTTTATACCAGACAAATTATACTGTTTACTTTAATGAACTGCAGGATCGTGATCTATATCACGGCATATTTCCATTAGCAAACTCGGTAATTGGCACTCCACTGCTGGGTGATGAGTCCACCAGTGGGTGACTGATGAAGTTTTACTACTGGGTGATTAGTCAGGTTCCACAACTGGGTGATTAGCATACCACTGTGTCATTAATAAGGTTCCATCATAGGGTATTAGTGAGGTTCTATCACTTTGTGATTAAGAAACCTTTGGGTGATTAATGAAGTTCCACTAAAGGCTTATTAGTGAAGTTCTCCCACTGAGTGATAAATGAGATTCCACCACTGATGATTATTGAGGTTCCACCACAAAGTCATTAGCAGGGGTCCATCTCTAGGTGATTAGTCCACTCCAGGTTGATTAGTGATGTTCCAACACTAGATAACTGATGGGGTTTCACCGCTGGGTGATTAGTCAGGTTCCACCATTGGGTGATTAATGAGGTTCCACTACTGAATGATTGCTGAGGTTCTATCTCTGTGTGATTAGTGAGAGGAGGTAAACTTTTAGCTACCACTGGATGAGCACATCGTAGAGTTTATTTCAATGGTCCCTACAACTTGTGGATACAAAAGTAATCAGCAAAAATATGTATGAAGTAAAAGGAACCACACATAATTTTATTAACATAGAAAAAGTTAATTACAGCTGACCTAAATCTTTAATTTAGCAATTTGGATAGACAACTACAAGTAAATATTGTTGGTACTCAAGCAGTCATGGTACAACTTAGAAAAATCTTTGTGGAATAAAACACACTACTGAAAGCACACTTGAAATGATAATATTTAGAGAAGTCTATAATAAATAATGGGAGAGGAGTATGAAAATAAACCTTATGGTTTCTGACCCTGATATGGATACAAGTATGCATCACCCATTTTCCTGTATTCTGCCCCCTCAAACTGCGGGAATTGTTATTTTGATAGGAATATGCTTGAAAAGAAGAAGATGTTTGATGCGTGTCTTAATTCTTTACTGTAGCCCCATGAAAATATATGTTGTTACAGATCATAGCAGCTTTTTGTAAACAAAATTGCAAGCACAATTTCCTAGCTGAAAGCTACTAAGGGAGTACCATATAACATACAAAATTACATTTTACTAGACCCCAGAAAAGTAACCTTTTAATTACAGGCACTCTGATAAAGACACCCCCTGAAAATAGTAAAATACAGAAATTTTATACAATATTAGAATCACAGATTTAGTAGTGTTATGTCAGATAAAATGTGCTTTGCAGGGTAAAAAAAAGAACATATTAAATACTGATTATACATTTCATTTGAATAACTGTAGAAATAAGATGCGGGTGGATATATTGGCATGTCATATGCTTCCTGGACTGATAACATAACAAAGATTTTGAAGAAGTAGATCATAAAACGTATGTTTATCTCACAGTAGACTTAAAACCCACAACACATGAAGCCCACCCTTTTATAAATGGTAATACATTATGAAAATAAATGCCATACAAAAATAGTTTTTTATCAGTTTGCTGTGAGGGAAAAGTTAGTTTGCTTTTAATTTCTTGTATTTTTTATTAATTTATTGCCTTTTTTTATTTTGTATATTATGATTTGTTTTCTTTACACTGTGTTTTACTTGTATTCTGCTTTTGACTGCGTATTAAAACTTGAAAAGAGACCACATCTCTGTCTCTTGTGAGTCAGACAGAATTTCTTTCCACCCCCCCCAATCCTGTTACTGTTGTGTTTTTTAACACCACTGTCTTACTAGTTGCCTGTCCCTTATGTTAATTTGACCATATATCTCATTTCCTCTCTGCTTTTACTGGCTGGTATGAGTAAGCACAAAATTATCATTTTGTGAAGGCACTTCCCTTCAACTATTTACATTTATTGGCCATCCTACTATATTTCATAGTACCAGAATACAAAAGAATCCACCCCCTTTCAATCTGTCTTGCTCTTTTAAAATAGTGTCTCTCCACTAAAACTTAACTCTTTAGACAAGTTACCCACTTTCATATCTAACTGCTTAGTGCACACTGCAGTGTTTAGGATAAACCATTTTTTCATCTTATATTTGAACATCTATTGTAAGACCACCAGTTATTGGAGAGCCCACATTCTACCTCTCAGTAGTCATCTTGAGATTAGTGCTTCTGTTTTCTCCTTGTGAGAGAAGGAGTACAGTGACATTATTTCCTGGAGACTGCTGAACACCAGAAGCCTAATATCTGCTTTATAGGTGACAGCTTGGAATCTGTGCTTATATTCTGATCCTGGTGAGAGTAGAAGCAGAGTGCATTGATTCCTGACCCTTTCTGGTTGAAGAGTGAGTGTCTGTGCTTAACGTACCTGATTGGTCTGGTTGCTATTCAAGCCATCTACCAGAAAAAGGCTACAAGCCTGCAGACCCTTGCATCATCTGGGACAAGACTGTGGATCACCAAACAGGCTGTAGCCTGCTTCGCTTCTTGGGACTGGTGCTAACATTTTGCTTCTGGTGAGAGAAGAAGCAAAGGAGTATTGTATCCTGACAGAGTGAAGCTGTGGTGAGACCAGCATTAGTAGTAGGCAGGCAGTAGCCATTCATGCGACTCCCCTCTTTTCATCATTCTTGACAAGGCAGTTCTTTGTTTTCTGTAAGTACTGCTTGATTTGTTTCTAACTTCAAAATATCTGCCTAAATACTTCATCCTTAAATTTTCAGGGTCTATGTATTAGTTTCCCCTCAAGTGTTTGGAAGTGCTCTGTACAGACTTAGACACCTTGAGTGACATTTTTCCTGTAAAAACACAATTGAAATTTCTCCAATATCTAGTTGCACACAGGACAACTAGTTTGCAGTGACAAGCACTGTCCACATAATTGCAAACCAGATACTCCTGACAGTGATTGATATTCTCACTCCAACAGTCTAATCAATAAAAAAGGGTCTGTTGCCATGGATATGAACTTTCCTACTGTCTCCATTACAAGCTTGACGGATATGGGCATCCTGAGGCAAAGTATAAATTGCCTCTTGTTTACTGACAACCAGTTAATTCTCAAACAAACTGATACTGTATGTGAGATATGTATTTACACAACATCACTGGAGGCAAAGCTCTCACATAAAACTACTCCTAATGTCAAGGTTGTCAGTAGTACACATGCTGCCTCCATCATGCACAATTCAAAGCAGACATATAGACCCACATATACTGAGGCACTTACATGTAACCTTCCTAAACTACAAAGACCTGCTAGACAAAGTACATGTAAGAAATACCCTCAGCAGCCCCAAATTCACTCTTTCAAAACAACACCCACATCAACACATAGAGTTACATCTCATGGAGCCTCTACCTCTAAGCCCATAAGGCAAGTCACCACACAATCCAACATTCTAGTCATTGGAGACTCCATTGTGAGACACACTGATGTCCCTCTCACCAGTCTGAGTAAGGAGAAAGGTATGATCAGTTGCTTATCAAGGGCTAGGATCTGCCACATTACGCATGCACTCAGCTCATTGGATTACAATTAACAATATGACTCAGTCATAGTCCATGTGGGAGTAAATGACCTGAGATGTACCTCCCTGGACTATATGAAGAGAGACATCACAGTCTCAGGCTGGTATGAGCCTATCATTGAGCAGCATTTTACCTTCTCCAGGGATGATGCCACAATACGAACAAAAGATGATTGACTTTAATAATTGGCTTAGTTTCTGGTGTCATTCTAAGGGGGTGCAATATTTGTCAGCATGAAAGGAGATGGTCAAAAGACCACATTGCTTTGCCAGGGATGGCCTGGACCTCTCCCATCTAGGCTTTTGAATATTAGCTAAAACACTGTCTTCCCCCCATAGTGCCTTTTTTAGGCAATGCCAAACTGAAAATACTTCTGAGATAGAAAATAAAAACCAAGAAAATCTAAAGGTGTTACTGCTTAGTGCTAGGAGCCTAAACAAAAGACTCCACTCCCTGGAATCTCTATTTACCCTAGAAAATGCTGATGTCTGTGTGGTCTCAGAAACCTGGTTTAAAGCTGCGGACAGCATACCAACAGTGCAGAGTTATAATGCCTTCCACACATTTAGACCAGCTACTTCACAGGCAGGGACTAAAGGTGGAGGTGTCTCTATTTACATCAAAAATAAATATACTTCAAGGCTGGTCAAACAGGACAATGGACTTGAGCTGCTCCATGTTCAAATCACCATAGATAAAATCCAATACCACTTCCTTGCAAGCTATAGGTCTCCCTTTATGACCCAGGAAACCGATAGCATGTCTTTAAACTTATAAACTGTGGTGGTGGTGCTGAGGTAGCATTGTCGCCTCACAGTAAGATGCTGTCCGGTTTGACTCTCAGCTAGAGCATCTTCTGTGTGGAGACATGCGTGAATGGGCGTACCTTCGTTGAAGGTTGTGTGTCAGACCTGGCAAGTTGGTACGTAAAAATCTACTGCCAATCATTAGCGGACCGGAGTTCCGCTGTGGCGACCCCTAACCGGGAAAAGCCGAAAGATACAACAACAACAACAACAAACACTAACCATCCAATCCAATACCATATTCATGGGTATTCACTTCAGTGTCACTGCTTGACAGAGGCACAGAAAAATGATAGGCATAGTTTTTATTCAAACTAAAGGGGTGGCGAAAGCCACATAACTATGGGCTAGGCTTATAAATGCCCTTGGGCAGATAGCCTAGTATGAACCTATGAACCTATGAACCTATGAACCTATGAATTAATTACCCCACTATTAACTTGGAATCCTATATGACATCAAACGTACATGCACAGAGATTCCTGGATTTTGTAAACACAAACTCCCTGGAACAGATAGTCAATACACCAACCAGGGGTCCAATCCTACTGGATCTGGTCCTCACTAATATAGGAGAGTGCTGCACATCCCCTACTGTAATGCCTTCCCTGGTAAGTTCAGACCACAAAATGGTCTCCTTTGAAGTAAAAATAAAACTTTGACCCCCAGCTAAACCGGGAATATTCAGGAACTACTCTAAGGCTGACCTCCTGCTATTAAGTGAGAACCTGGCAAAATTTCAAGCCCCTATAAACCCTGAGAACACTTCTGTCTATGCAGAACTGTTCACAGAAACCCCGTACAAGCATGTTAATAGCTGCATAGAGGCAGCTGTACCCACCAGGAAGAAGTACAGAACTAACTCAAAAATAAGCCAACCTGGTGGAATCACAAAATCAATCGGATATAGAACAGGAGGAAGAAAATTATGTCAAAACTTAGGAGGTGCAGCACCCAGCAGGATAAAAGCACTCTCATTAAATTAAACAAACAACTCAAATCACAAATAAAGTCTACCAAAGCCAAATTTGAGGTGTTTGGTCTCCCAGGCCAAGGACAACCACAAAGCATTCTTTATCTATGTCCACAACCTCAAAGGCAATACACAATTGTGTGTAGAGCTCATTGTAAATGGAGCCACCTATACTGAGCCAGAAGATATAGCAAACCTCCAGGCTGATAAATTCAGCTCCAACTTTACTCCTCTCTCCCCCTCAACCTTCCCTCAGGAAATATCATCAAATAGAACTCCCCCTACTATCACTAGGGAACAGGTCCTTAATGCTCTCTCTAAGACCAAGAACACTGCATCAATGGGCCCATACAATATCCCAGGATGCCTTCTAAATAGCATGAACCATGACCTATCAGGGCCTCTTGAATTACTATTTAAATGTATCCTCCAAACAGGCTTCATGCCTCATGAATGAAGAAAGGCAACAGTCATCTCTCTGCACAAAGGTGGGCCATCTACAGACCCTGGAAACTACAGACCCATAAGTCTCACTAGTCTTATATGTAAAGCCATGGAAAGAATTATCATGGAGATGATCAGCAGAGATATAGTAAATCTCCAGACACTGGATACAACCCAGTTTGTTTTCGTAAAGGGCAGATCATGCCTATGCAACCTGGTGGACTTCTTTGAGAAGGTCACCAAGCAATGGATGAGAGCAAAATGGTTCTCACTGCCTACCTTGACCTGGCCAAGGCATTTGACACAATACTCAACTTGGGCATTGTTGACAAACTCAAGAGGTTAGGTACAAACCCATATGTCATCCAGTGGATAGTGAACTGACTCACAGACAGGACTCAGGAAGTTGGAATTGGGGAGTCCACCGCTACAAAGAGGCCAGACACAATTGGAATCCCTCAGGGATCAGTCCTTGGACCGCTCCTTTTTGGCATTTACTTCTCAGATGTCAAGGCCAATGTAAGTCATCCCTGGCTGACTAAATCTGCCGATGACTGCAAATTAGGAGCTGTCATCGAATCTCACATTGACACAAATTTTCTCCAGGAGGGGCTGATACAGACAACTGGTGTCAGAGTCATGACTAAAACTAAATGCCAAGAAATGTATAATAGTACCCTTTGGGAAGTCATCCATCCCTGGTAACTATCATATTTACAACACACCCCTTAGAGGTGACCCAGTAGTCAGGAATTTAGGGACACACATAGATAGTAGTCTAGCCTTTGATCATCACGTGTCTACAGTAGTGAGAAAATCATTCTGTGTTGCACAACTTATAAACAAAGGTATGACATCTAAATCCAAGGAAGTTATTGTTCCACTGTATTCAGCATTCATCAGACTCATCTCTGAGTACAATGCCCCCTTTGGTATGTACCTAACCAGACATATCCAACAACTGGAATGTCCACAGAACTCACTAAAAGAATACAGAACATAAGTAATATGTCCTATGCAGATTGCCTCAAGGCCCTAACCCTGTATTCTGTCTCCTGCATGCTTTTGAGGGGAGATCTATGCCTGGCATACAGGGCATTGCTAGACCCCACTCTGATGGACCTTCTGCATATCCACAAAACAAAAAGTACCAGAATTACCCATTCTAAAGACTTAGACCTTGCTTGTGATATAAATAGGACATGCTGGAGAGATAGGTATGTATCCCAGAGACTACCCCGTCTATGGAACAGGCTCCCCATCCATGTGAAGCAGAGTTCCTCCCTAATCCAATTCAAGTGCAACTTGGACAATTGGATGGGAAACCGGAAATTCATCTCATGTTTGGCACCTATGTCTTTGATACAAACAGGTAACCTGCAAATGGTACATCTCCCAGGCCCATGCTTACACTTATCAAGGGTATCATAACTCATCAGAGATTTGGGATGCATGGCTAGGCTTAAAAAGGTCCTTGTGGTCATTAGCCTAGTAAACACCTATGAACCTATGAATAGCCACCCCTCAGAATAAAGGAAGCATAAAAGATAGCGTTACCACCTGTCCATCTTCAAGCAAGACGGTCCCTTTTTGGACAGTTGTGTCTTGCAAAAACATGAAAAATTGCAAATGTCCCGAGATTTTAGGCCAAAAAATATTTTGAAAGTTTCCTTTAATAGTTGAATAAAACATTAGTTTTTATCAGAAGTGCATAAATATTATATGAGACAATATAAACAACACAAATTCTCCAGTAACAAGCAAAAAAGAGAAGCTTGGTCTTTTACACTGGTTGAGAGTATAGTCTGTCCCGCAGAATGCTGTGTTTCCATAAAAAATACCCCAGTTTGAGCATTTAAAGTGGCAGCAACCATAATAAATGAAGTAACAGTGGATTAATATAACACAACTCACCTGAAAATAAACCCTGCATTTTATGTTGCCTCTGAAAATACTACTCCATTGGAGTAAAGCAATTCTTTGCTAAGCCTCACATAATTTAATGGAATGGTTTCAGATGTGGCCCTATATGCCATTAAAGTAACTATCGCACTAACAATACAGCAGATTAAGGTGCCAAGGAAAATATATCACATCATTAAAAACGGGAAAACAAAACAAAAAAAAAATGCTATCAAGCAGTGAAAAAAGCTGGCAGTATAGACATGGAGTAAGAATGTAATTACTACTCAGAGAAACTATGCAGCTTCCAATTTAGTTTTATAGTAAGGAGATCAATATTATGTGGATCCCATCTGAAATACTTAATGATAGATGGGCAGCTGCAATTCCTATGATGCCAATCACCCCCTGGGGAATTATCAAAAAAAGTTTATAAGTAATGTCTGATGTCAGAATGCTAAAAACAGACAGTCAAAAAAGACCAATCTGAGATTATGATAGAGTAATGGTCATAGTTGGTTAGTTGTTGTCTGTATCTCTGTACTTAATGTGTTGGATGGTTGGTACTCAGGTACTACAGCCAGTTTGTCAGTTTTGTCTCAATTCATTAAATTCTTGTTAATGGTGTTCCTGGATGTCTAAATAAAAAATAAAATATATTTTATTTTGGAATGAGTTAAGTACTGAGGTGGATAATCCATGTTCATTTTGTGGCATTAATACCTGAATGACAATTGCTTTATCATCTTCCATTGGAAGAAGACTGGAATATATGCAGGCTGTTTTTAGTTGTGTGAGGAATGGTTGCGTTATGAGCTCTGTATGTGCAGAAAATGGTAGTTGTCGGTCCAATATTATGCCAAAATATTTCTCCTGGTTAACCTAGAAGGGGGAATCCTTCTGGATCTTTTATAGCTAGATCAAAATTCTTATTGATTTTTTGATTGGTACTAATTATCATTGTGGCAGCTTTACAGCAGTTAATGATGGGGTCCATGTTTTCTATCCAGTTCCTTATAAAGCAAATGTCTATTTGAAGTCCTTACAGTAGTTTGTTTAGAGAGTTATTGGCTCTTATAGAGTTCAATTTAAATTTAATATATTGTATGAAATGACATTTCTAGAAATAAGGTGGTCAGGACAGACCCTAGGGTACTGCAGCAGTGAGTATGCATTTATCAGAATTACTGGAGCCAAGTATCACAGTGGATGTTCTGTTGTGTAGACACATCTTAAACCAGGTATTTGCCGAGTCTGCTAGTTGAAAATTATGGAGTGTTTTCATTAAAAGGGAGCTACTAATGGTTTAAATGTGCAAGGGCTCCAGTCATTTGCCCCATTTCCATGGCATCACATATATGGTTAGTAACTGCATTTATAGCTATTTATGTATTATAGCATTGTCTGAAGCCATGCTGTTTGATTGGCTATAAGATCGTACTTAGAAATATAGTCAATCAATTGATTATATATATTCTTTTATAGAGTTTTTACTAGGGGACGTTAAATGGCAATTGATCTGGAGTCTGAAGCCATTACTGGATCTTTAGTTTTGAGAATGGGGCTATTACTGGCATACTTCTAGCTGTTGAGAGTAGTGTCGGAAAACAGGGTCAGACTAAACACATGACACAGTGATTTGGCTACGTGTTCTGCAGATCATTTAAACATTTTAGATAAAATGTGCTGTATAAACTGGATTTGGTAGGATCTGTTTTCTAATACTTCATGAACTTGCTTGCTAGTTATGGACCTAAAGTAGAATGGAGCCAGTCAAATTATATGTATATATATATATATATATATATATATATATATATATATATATAGGGATAGCTGAAACAAGCAGATAAATGTTTAGTTGGAGAATATATGAGATCTTTGATGCCAGTTAAAAATTCACTGGTCATTTAGAGGGTTTGAGGTCAACAGGCCATGCTGCTTTGCCAGAGATGGTCTGCATCTGTCTCCTCTAGGCTTTCAGATACTGGCAAAGGTATTAGCCACCCCTATTGTGTCTTTTTTAGGAAATGTCAAAATAACCAACCTCCTAACATAACAAAATCATCTCTAGATAAACTCAAGGTACTGCTGCTTAATGTTAGGAGTGTAAGCAAGAAACTGCACTCCCTGGAAGCACTCCTCATTTTGGAAGATGCTGACTTCTGTGCAGTCACCAAGACATGGTTCAAAGACGCGGAAAATACCCTGGCCATGCAAGGTTACAATGCATTCAATACATTCAAATCACAGACTGAGCATGAAAGAACCAAATGAGGATGTGCATCCATCTTCATTAAGTATAAGTACCCCCTGAGACTGGTCAAACAGTATGACACTCTCTTGAGCTACTCCATGTCCAATTAACTATAGGCAAAGCCCCCTACCACATCATAGCTAGCTATAGGCCCCCCACCATGAAACAGAAAAAGTGTATTGCATATCTGGAATTACTGCAGTCACTTGCCCTACAGCCTAACACCTTATTCATGGGTGATTTTAATTATCCTATCATCGACTGGGAAACATACATGACCACAAACATGCTGGCTCAGAGGTTCATAGACTTTGTCAGTGCAAATGCTCTGGAACATTATAGTTGGCTCTCATCAGATGAATAATTGAGTACAATGCTCCCTTTTGCATGTACCTCACCAGACACTTGCAATAACTGGAAAGACCATAGAGGTTTCTCACCAAGCAATTACAGGGTACACAAAACAAGTCATGCAGAAAGACTGAAACCCCTGTCACTGCATTCTGTTTCCTACAGGTTGCTAAGGGGTGACCTGTGCCAGGCTCACAGGGTAGTCTCTGACCTGGCCCTGATGGGAATGCTACACATTCATAAATCAAACTGCAGGAGAGTCACTTGCTCCAGGGATTTTAACCTAGCCTCTGACATGAACAGGTCATGCTGAAGAGATAGATGCATCTCACAGAGACTGCCACTTCTCTGGAACAAGCTTCCATTTTTCGTGAAGCAGAGCCCTTCAATGACCATCTTCAAATGCAGCCAAGATCAATGGTTGGACAACCGCAAATTCACTCCTGGGATGGTGCCCATATCCCTCTTGGACAGAAGAAGTCAGTATTAACTACCATAGACCCTTACCTCTGCAAACGTCACTCACCTAACCACCAGCAACTGGGGAAAATCGGGATAAATATGGCTAGGCTTGTAAGGGCTCTAGGGCCATTAGCCTAGTAACCTCCTATGAACCTATGAACCTACAGGACTTTAACTGAGTTCCATAATTGTTTGATAGAACCTAAGTATGAGAGTTGCTAGTTTTTCATGTGGGTGGCTTTAGCTAAATTGTTTGCGAAATTAGCATTTTGTCTGAGTATATCTAAAGCCTGCTTTTTGGCTAAATTATCTAGATCTGCTTTCCAGTGGTGTCACATGTTACCCCTTAACTCATTAAAGTCTAGTGACAGGATGACTCACTGAAAAGGAGCTTCATTGCAGTCACTTTCAGAAAGACTAGTAAAATCTGAGTGCAGTGTAAGTTAACAGGAGGAACTACAGGTCAGTTTGTGGATATCTCACTAAAACAGAACTTCATTGTAGACTGAGGAAGGATGTTATATCCAGCAGCAATCAGGTATAACCAGGTTTCATGAATTCCTCTACTGCCCATGTTCATCTACACAAATGATCACTTTTCTGAATGATCTCACACAAAAACCTCCTCAGTAGCCAAGCAACAAAACATATTGCAATAGGATTCAATCACAAAATTCTATTTTCATAAACCTCACTCAGCCTAGCTTATAAAAAATTTGTCATCAGTCACTAAAAGCATGCCTGATATGTATTCTAAGAACCCCCATTTCATAAAAAGATTACAACAAGTTCTCTTTCAGACATCTACTGTGGGTGTGTGACTGATTGTATTTATTCATTTGGCTACTTTTAAACATTTCTACTCCTCTATTTTGGATAGCATAATTCTATATGACCAGAAATTAATCATGACAAGTCATTGATATGCAAAAATTAGATAAATTAGAAATAAAATGACCTTTCATATGCTCTACTATCTTGTAAATAAATATGACTTTCCAATTACTCGCATGTCTCCTTTATATAATATTCTCAAAAGGTTGCCAGTCAAGCAACTAACTAAATGTCTTGAGAACATTTTTACACAAATGCCAATATATATTTTCTGGAAGGGATACTCTATAACAAATGTTATTGTTTCCTTCTTTGAATGAGTTTATGTGACCTATGATAAACCAAAAGTCACAGTGCCTCCTTGTGTGGATTTTTAGCTTTTGATCTAATTTATAGTTTTGATAACATCAAAAGTTTATGAGATTTAAGAGTTGGAGTCATTGGCCAAAAGCTGTTGTGGTTATAGCTATCAGAAAGAACTAATTAACAAAAAAATTGATCAATTATATCCAAACCTTTAAAGATTAATTTTTAAAATCATATCTCACATTTATGGTGGCAATATTATCTTATTGTGTGGGGGATATCATGGATTAAATAATACCTATATTACAAAACGATTGGGGTATCATTCAAGCATGGTGTAAACCCCATTATTTAAAACTCAATGTTCATAAAACCCAGTCAATTTTGCATAGATTTATCAAATCAGAATTTGACTAGTGCCGATTTACAACCAGTTGAATAGTCCCTGCATATTTCCTTACTAGGAGTAATAAAAGATTCCTCTAAAAACAAACTGCAGGTAGAAGAAACAGGGATACAGCAATAGCACTAACTGAAATTTATTAAAATCCAAAACCGACTTGAGGTAAGTCCTTTTGTCTCTTACAAATCACAATACAGAGTGACGCTTCATCAAATTTGATAATAACATACCAATACATCCTTAAATACACAGAAATTCCCATGACAAGTGCTAAAATGTATGAACTTTATATTCTAATTTTTTTTTTGCTTTTAAACTATATCAAGTCCTACTATTTTTAACTTTAAAAAATGTACATGCTTGTTTTTTTTTCAAAACAAAAATTTCTTAACATTGTGGTACATGCAAGAATTTCTGTGTAATGAATGCATGGTATCATGGCTCTTAATGGCAAAAACTTGTTCATAAATTCTATTCTTTAACCCTCTATATTTTTCCCTACATAGGATTTCTTACGTCATCCAGTTAGCCATAAAGACCACATAATCACTGTTACAGATAAATTTGCCTGGTGATGAATAGGTTTTGCCTGTATTGCCACAAAATATATTAGGTCCTTCCATTGTGAACCTCCACATTTCATAGGAAACGCATCTAAAATTAACCCTGTTCTCCATTATCATAACTGCTAAAAACAACAAAAAAATAATATTCCTTACCCACCTGTTGATAAACTTATGGCAGGTGCTAACCTATTCACAAACTTCTAAACTCCCCACATAATACTTTTGATATAGGCATTATCAATGGAAAAGGTTAAACTCATTTGTCACAATTTTAAGGAAATGTTTTGGGAGTTCCTGCAAGAAGCGGGGGCAATGACCTTGAGTTTGGAGAGTACAAGTGACAAGTTGTGATTGATGCTTGTTGCAGACTAGGTCTTAACAACAATACTAATTTTAAATGTTATTTGGAAAAAAAAAGATGTACATTTTTAAAAGTTAAATAAAAGTAAATAGTTGATATATTTTAGTTGTAAATAAACTTTTTAGAATATAAAGTTCATCTCTGTTAGCAGGTGTCATATGATTTTGTGTATTTAAGGATTTATCGGTATGGCTATTGTCAGATCGGATGACGTCTCAGTCTGTGTTGTGATTTGTAAGAGGCTGGTACTGCTGCTACATCCTTGTGTCTTTCACCTGCAATTTGTTTTTAGTACTTTGCTCATTTACTAACTGGTTGCAGCAGATGCATTTTTTGATGTAATTGTAGATTCCTGGTTAAAATTTGATTTACATTTTAATAAGAAATGTTCTTTTAATTTATGTCAGTTGGTATCACTTTATGTACAATTGTACAATTTTGAAAACTAAATTTTAACATGAAAAAGTTCTTGGGACTACAATATAAGGGCTCTATTCATAAACCATAAGTGCTACACCATCACAATGGTATGCAAGTCACAGGGTGAACAAAGGCAAAAGTTATTCCTTAACAAGAAAAAAACAGTATGCACCGCTTGTACACCATCAACAAAACTAAAGTGTAAATAGTATGCAAATGAACTCACCAGTGTGGCAGCCAAAAACAGACCTCCTTTGTTGGTGTGCCTCAACTTTTAGTCAATAAACAATAATAATGGAGGATTTCAACATGGATTGGTCCAACTGCTCATCAGAAAATCCCTCCTATTTTATTAAGCTCCATGGTTTCTGTCAAATTATACAATCACCTACCAGATTTGGCAAACATAGTAAAAAAGAATCAGTCATAGACGGGACACTTACAAACAAACCCTCTCTCTGTCACCAATATGGCTGTCTCCCTGACTGCCTAAGCCATCACCTACCTACTTACCTTCTTCGGCACTGCATTTGCCCTACTAAAAATATAATTTACAAACTTGTTACCAACAAAAGACATTTCTCCCCTGAAGTCTTCAAATCCCTTCTGCAGCAATGTGACTGGTCCCCTTTAAAACATCTGCACCTTGACTCAGCTGTTCAATATTTAAATGACAAATTCCTTAATATCCTAAACAACCTAGCTCCCCTTAGAAGGACCTATTCTAATTCCAGGCACATACCATGGCTTACCAATGACACCAATCAGCTCCTCAGAGAGACAGAGCCTGGTTCCTATACCATACGTGCAAAAATCAAGACCCTCTTCTCACCTACTGTCAGTTAAGCAACCTTGCCAAAAACAAATCAGGCAAAAAAAGTTATACTATACAACAATACAACAAAAACACCAAAACAATCGCCAGAAATTTTGGGGAGCCATTAAACAACTACTTAAGCCTGAACAGATCATAGCCCCAGCTCCAACCACAATAAATTCCAGCTAGCATTGCCTCATAATTTAATTAACACTTCATCAACTCTATACTCTTCCTAGTAAAAAAATGACAGCAAGACCCCCTACCTATTCCTAACGAATTAGACAGAAGCCCCAAATCCTTTTCAATCAAACCAATTCAAACTAATACCATCGAAAAATATATTTCCAAACTTAAGCCCTCCTTCCTCGCAGCTGACCAAGTCCCCAGTGAATTTCTAAAACTAGCAGCAGGTGTTATCTCCTACCCTATACCCCCCTTATTAAACTGTTCCATTGCAAACTCTGGAAAGTCTCCTGTATCATCCCTCTCCACAAAGGTGGCACCTGTACTGAGTTCTCAAACTGCAGGCCAGTTGCCCTCCTCCCTCCCATAACTAAGATTCTTGAAAAAATGCATACAGAGACAACGCCTCGACTATCTACTAACTAATAATCTCCTATCTGCATCTCAACATGGCTCCAGACCTGAACACAGTGCAGCCACTGCCCTTGTTAGTTTTTCAAACTCAGTCAAGCAGCTTAAAAATGACAACCAGCTCATGTCTTCTGTCTTTCTTGCTATGTCTAAGGCCTTTGATACAGTGTCACACACAAAGCTACTAAATGAGCTTCCTTAAACCTAACCCAGCCAGCCCTCTTCTGGTTTCTCAGCTAATTAACTGACCACCAATAGGCAGTTAAGTGCCAAAATGAACTCTCCACCCTATTACCAGTCTCAGTAGGAGTATCCCAAGGATCACTTCTTGGTCCATTGCTCTTTACCATATTCACCAACAGGCTCAGCACAGCCAACCAGCATGCAACCATTGTTCAATAAGCAGATGACTCCTCCCTCATATGTTCAGCACCCTCCCTATCAGAATTCCTACTAGCAACCCAAAACCTTTCCAAAACATTGAAAATTACCTCTTGGACTCTCAACTCATACTCAACTCACATAAAACAAAGCTTATGCTCTTCACTAACAGCAAAGTTCCTGATAACTCTCCCTCCTTCACCATCTACTAAGCCAATAAAACTAAAATTGAACCTGTCCAGCACACCAAACTCATTGGAGTCACAACTGACAACCTAAAATTTGACAAACACCTCGCTCTAACTATCAAAAAGGTCCACATTAAGCTAGGCTCAATATACAGAGTCAAGCCATACCTAACTGAGGCCACTAGTCATTCCATAGCTAGGATTCATCTACTCTTTACCCTTTTATATCCCTTACCAGTATTCACTAATCTTCAAAAATCAGATTTAAACAAACTGGAGTCCTATTATAACAAAATTACAAGATTCGCTACTAACCTCCCTTACAGATCACATCATTGCACAGCACTTCAGAAACTAAATTGGATCAAACTACATCATCTCCTCTCCCTCAACCAACTAACCTTAGTTCATTCCATCTTACACCATCCAAACAACTGTCCATAACTCATGAGCTTAGTGCAGCCCTACTCAAACAGCAGACCAAGATCCTCCAGCAAACTACTTCTCAAAGTAACTAAACCTAATAAATGTTATGGTAACTCTCTGTTCTCCCACCAAATATCCAAGTCCTGGAATTCCATGCCTCAGACAATATTAAACTCTAGCAACACATCCATATTTAAACTACTGCTTAAGGAACACCTAACCAAAAACCTGCTTTGCTCCTGCACTAATCCAGGCTGATCATTCTGTCTTTCCTTGTTCTTACAACCAACATATCTCTTCCCTTACTGTATTCTAACTTCCAACGTATCCCTTCTCTCACTGAATTCCAATGTCTCTCTACTTACCTCAAGCTCACTACTCCTCTTACCTCTACCTACCTGTCAAGCTTCTTACAGTGCATCATATTTCCTCCTTCTTGTACTTCACCCCAGTATTGCCTTAGCTATCGCTGTTTAGAACAAGTAACACTAACATAGCAACAATCAGCAAAATGTATGTTTATATACCATATATGTATGACATAAGTAATTACTACCAATGCCATGATATTTACCTGCTGATTATTCATTTCTCTATGATGGTACAAACTATTTCATGTTAGTTTAATTGTTACCTTTTTTCCATTTTATATTACTCTCTCAATTTTTATTCATGTATAAATTATTTATTACCTATATTTACCAAAGTTATAGATTCTCAATTGTTATCAGTTTCTTGTATTGTTTGTAATGTGTTTTTTGTAAAGGAGCTTTTCTCCCTGGACCTCCACTGAAAAAGGGCCACTGGCCCAGTTGGACATCCTTGGTAAACAAATGTAAAATAAATAAAATAAGCATCCCAATTAAGTGCAGGAAGTATGTACAATGATGTACATGAAAGTGCAAAACAACATAATTGTACAAAGGCCAACTGCAGACTCTACTGCACATCTGATACATGCTATGGATAGTTTGCCATATTATATCATTGATGTTATAGCCAATGCAGCTCCTATGGCTACAGAGGCATTCTCACATCCAATTACTCATCATAACCACACCACAAGGTGCTTTCAGCTGTGGGTCTTGAGTGCTGGACTTATTAGAAAGGACCAGTTTGACAGGCTCTGTATGGATAACTACACATGACATACGCTACTCTGACTGTCAAGTGGAACAGGTAGACCAATACCTCTGCAAACCAGGGTCATAGCTGCTGTGACCATCCTGGACAAATACACCTTCCAAAGATCTACAGAAGACACAACAAGCTTATTTCAGGAATCTGTCAGTTACAGCCTGCAGAAGTTTCTGGATTGCCTGCTGGCACATACAGACCAGTATATAAGGTTCACAATCACACAGGAGGAAGCAATCACAAGCATAAGAGGCTTCCATCCAGTATGGCTCAGTATGCTGCATACCAAACATCTCTGTCATGTCACACATGCAGCCAACCACAAGTTACAGATGAATCCCATGCTTGTCTCAATAGGCATATATACTGCTCTGTGAACTTCTAGGTGATATGCTGCCACAGGGGTTCACATCATGGATGCATGTTCTTGCAATCCAAGAGGCAATCATGACATCAATGCATATTATTCCAATGTCAAGTAGCACACATCTGAGTTAGAGCAGATACCCCACAGACTGTATTAGATGTTGCTGGGTACCCAGTAGTGTCATGGCTGCTGACATCTATATGTTCCCTACAGACACCCACATGAGAGGTCTACAACCACAACATGTTTTCAGATGCCTGAAGATGCATATATCTTGTTTGGCCAACTGCAGTGGCACACTGCAGAACATACCTCAGAAGATCTACTGTATGTGTAATGGCCTACTTTGCGTACACACAAAAATTATGTTGGGGACCCTGAAGACACAAACAGGATACAATAGTGATGAGGAGGAGGATTGGGAGGAACCTCCACCATCACCTTCTACTCTACGTCAAGGGTCACAGGTGGAATAACAGCAATAAATATAGGTGGTACTGGATGCTATTGTCGCACAGGCCTTTGACTGAAAGAAATATGTGATACCAGTAGGAAAAGGCATATGTAGTAGTAAGCATACTACAGTAACTGCAACAATATCATAAATATATATTTTGAATATGCAAATATAAAATACTGTGACTTTTAGCAAGGAGCCAGAGCTAATGGCATCATTACCTAAGCTAGTTACATGGTGCAGGCTGAAACAGGAAAAACAGGAACAGAGTGGCAAGAACTTCAAGGTTTTCTGCATGATATTGCAACCTGAATAATCCTACCCTAGTCTCCAAGAAATGTAGATGGCCCTGTCAGTACTGCCCACCTTTACTCTACACAGATGTAATTATGGTAGCCCTGCATTCTGGCAAGACTTGTACACCTGCCTCTCCAAAATGAGACATATGTATAGCAATGCATAACATTACCAGGAGAGAAGGTGTACTTCCAGTAGGCATGGTTACCAGTGCAAGCAGGCATTGTAGTGAGTGACAGGTTCACATGTCCCACTCATCCATAACATGTTATCCTGTAACATCTCACTGCCAGAAGAATAAACACTCACTGGCCTTTGGGCACACATTACCAGAAACTGACCCTAAACATGGAAAGCCCAAAAACCAGGGAATGGTGCAGGCATAAATGGTTAGATCCATGTAAAAGGAAACTAGAGAAGTTGTGGATCCTCACAGAGCTTGAGTGCAGGAACAACAGCATCACTCAGTAAGTACTGTAGATATGATACCCATGTTGTAGTCAATGTTGTGTGCAATATTGTACTTAAGTAAAGCTTGCCCTTCATCCCACTGATGCAGTGAGTCATCAGATGAATGAGGGTGCCTCCTGGGAGTGAGAGGAAGATTTTTCTCAGCAATAGAGAGAGTTTTATTTGTACAATAGTACTATTTATGAAGTGTGTGTGTGTGTGTGTGTGTGTGTGTGTGTGTGTGTGTGTGTGTGTGTGTGTGTGTGTGTGTATATACATATATATATATATATATATATATATATATATATATATTGGTGTATTACAGCTGTACCTTGTGTATGCCTTTGTCACTGCAGGGCAAGTGTTGTATGCCATATATGCGCCACATCTTGTGATAGTCTTGCATAAGCTAGTAGCAGCCATCTTGTAAAGTCATGGTACATTCCTTGCCTCATGTTGTGCAACTGCCCATATATGTTGGCCATGGCACTTGCTGATATGCAGGGCTTCCTTTTCCCACTACATGATGTAGCTGACTGGACAGGATAGCTGGTGTGACATGCATGAAGCAACTATGTATGCCAGATTTACACTCATAAATGCATTATGACAGTATGTCCATTAATATACATATTTAATATGTTATTAGCTAGCTTGCTAGTATGCATAAACTTATACACTAGCAGTAGTTTAGTTGGTAGACCAGTGGGATTAGGGTATGCATAATTGTTATTTATTTTTCTGTACTATAGACCTGATTGTGTAGTATTGGGGACCCTAGTACCTGCAGGATGCAATCCATGCTGCTGTCTACAAGGCTGTCCAACATATCCTGTTGTGTTTGGGCCAGATGGGGAAGAGCTTCTGCATATATGTGAGCATAGATGGTGTTTGTAGGCTGATAAGGGCACTGTAGTGGGATATAGGGCACTTACCTGACATTATGGGAGTACTATAGCAAAGGATGGTGACAGTGTTCTGTATATACAGCAGGACCATAAAAAGCAGTACCCACCCTCCAGACTGAGTAGGGCCCACATCTGGCCACATGGCCCAGTAGGAACACCTCTTCTGCCATCACAGATGACAGCATGGATTAGTTCAGGAGGCTCTGCAGTCCAGTACTGCACCCAAGCAGCAATGGAGATTGTCACAGAAGGTCACCAGCTCCTGGACGCCATCTCACAGTCCAGCCTTTCCTTCATTTTGTATATAGGTATATATCTCTACAAATATCTGTATATAGCTCATGCTGTTGTTGATGATGATGATGCTTTATTGCTGTTAAGTTTTATGAGTTTTATATTCATTTATAATCTTTTATTTTCACATTCATTTTGGTATTCCATGTATTCTGTGTCCTCAGATATGTAGTTATACTGGAGTATGGTTACCTGTAAGGAGTTTGTGAGGGTCTCATGCCAGATGTCCAACAGAATGGTAGGAATCCCATAGTCCGTATACTCTAGTCTACTATATCAGGAAGGTATACTGTGGGTCAGTGCACCATCGCACACTGATAAGAGTATGCCTCAGGTGCTCTAGCCCAGTAATGGTGTGCCACTCCTGCCATACATATCTGGTATCCTCTTCACAGAGTTATATGTGTGTACTTTTATGAGAGTAATGTATTCATTTTTGTAAATTCCATTCTATGAACTTGGTTACTTGAAAATAATCCTAAGTTGTGAAGAATAAATAAAGTTGAATGTGTAAATTCATCCGTCAAAGTGCAGCTATTGAAGGGGTTCCACATATATGGCTTAACCAAAGCTATCATCTCACAGCTGAAAACAAACTGAAAGGATTAAGCCAGCTCATTACTGCACTGGGTATCAATGTTCAAAAAACAGTGGTGCCAAACATCCAAAATACAAGTTATTCAGCAAGCTGAGAGACAGATTTCACAAACTTTATATGTAATTGCCACATCTTCAAGCTCTGAATCACTTAAGTCAGCCAGTTAGGGGAAAATATCTTACGTAATCAAGAAAGGTCAGTAATACATATTTTTATTGAATGAATTCACTTTTAAAGTATTTGAAAGCAGAGTCCTTCAAAGTGAAGTGACTTTAAATTTGAAATATGAACTCAGTCTGAGATATTCTGTATAGGATATCAAGTTATCAAAACATAAAAAAATAAAATTAACCAGTGTAGAGAACTGAGCCATATGGACCCATTTCAGGCTTAGTCCATGTGCAATGCCATACAGTCGATAAAATGCACTGTCATGATATGCAATGTCATAACATATAGGCAATATATGTCATATGGATAATAATAATGCATACTTATGTTTGATTTTTAAAGTGAACTGTTTATTATTGTGCAATTATACTTGTCATATAGGTAACAAGCAGGTAATAATAATAGATACTAAATTTTTGAAGTAAAATATTTATTATTGTGCAATTATAAGCATCACACAAGTGATAACATACAGGTAATGATACATATTCATACTTGATTTGTGAAATAAAATGTATTGTGCAATTAAGGGGTTACAACACTGCTTAGAATTATGACTCATAACATTACTTAACAATGCTTAAGCCTAAAGCAGTTTTCTGTTGACTGACAAATAAAAAGGCTAGTCTACCATTATGTGCTAAGTTATAAGAACATATTCTATAACTTTATTCATTGTTGTACCTTTGCAGCATACATGCACACAATTATAAGGAGTTACCAATATGGTGAAAAGGATTCACTGGGTATACATCTGGGATTAAATATTACTTTAATTACTTTCCCAAACAAAATTGGCAATCAGTGTGAGGAAAAATGTAAAGTTAGGTAAAAGTTCATATGAATCAAAGAACTCCGCAATGCTATGGTTGTGGATAGTACTCCCCAGGTTTAGGCCACACATTTTTGTTCACTGCTGATGATACAGGAAACATTTAAGATCAATGAGTGGTAACTAATCACTTGCATAAACAACAAAAAATATCTCTAACAAATGAGTTTACTTGGAACAAAGAAATCAGCTTTTAAATGTTTATGTTGACTAAAGTCAAACATTTTTTTTCTTTGAATAATTGCTACCAAAGACTGTATGCACTATCATATTCACACTAGGTAGTAGGAGTCATACAAAATGCATTCCAAATCACAAATTTCAAGTATATCCCACTGTAACCTTGGCCAGGACTTTAGCCAAAAGCAAATAATGTGTGTTCTTAACAAAATTCTATACAATCTAGCAGCAGAAGATTGTCGTTCTAATATCTTCAATTATAGTGAACCAGATTGTTGCACTGACTGTATTACTAAATGTAGAATCACATTGAAAAGGTTTTGAAGGAACTTGTTTATGTCAATATAACAAGATTTACAGGCACCTATAATATTGTTCCCAATTTATAATGTATAATAAGATCATTAATAAAATATGAGGCTTGTGCTTACATTTATAGCTATCAGTCTATTAACAGACTTGACATTATTAATTATAAACTTGAAGGGAAGGAGGTTGATTTTAATTCACAAGATTAAGCATAATGATTTGTTTGGTATTATTCTTGGGGCTTCTTTTAATGCTTCTGACAGGACAATATAATTTTAGATTGGTGAGTATTGCCTATCTAAATTTATCTCTTCTTACTTCTGTCTTCCATAATAGAGGTGTAAGGTGGTGAAATTCACTTCCTTTGAGTTTGAGATGTCTGGATTATTTGGTCTCTTTTAAGACAGAATTAAATGTTTGGTTAGGTGAGAGTATTTGATCCCATCCTAAAGGATGCCAGACTCTTTGATGGTATTATTAGGCTCTGAGTTTTATTTTGTATGCCACTGAATGAATCATCATCAACAAACTCTATCATTATTTATTGTAGAACCTGGTCCTAATACAATTTGTCTTCATTACAAATTAACATGGCCTTGAGACACTGACCAGTTCCCTGGTTCATAGTCAATTTGGTATTTTAGGCTGGCTAGCCACAATCTGCTGGTGACCTGTTTATCATTTTCATGTAAAAATGCATATTTAATTCTGAGTTCATAACTTTTAACTGTGTAATAACTCATCAAAATAAATTTATGTTTATAGCTTACACCCTTCAATTTTTTTCCATTCAGGCAAAGTCTGTATGAAATGCCCTCAGCAGTAATACATGTATACTACAACTGTCTGTCACAGAAGATGCACACTTTCAAAAGCATTCATTACACCCATTAACCACTCTGTAGTCATGCTGTCCAGTGTGTCTATATAAAATAACCTGGCTGAGAACTGAATAAAGGCGACACACTGTCTCCATATGGATACCACTCATTACTCTGACAAATCAAAGAAATATGCATCGATATATCTTATATTTAGAAAAATGATACTGAAATTCCAGCATTCAGTTTCACAATTAAGCAACTTAAAAGTGGCAGTGTTTAATCTTAAAAAGTGAATCAATACTCTACTTTACTTCTTCGGTTTAAGTTGTTGTCACTTTTAGGTATTCCTCTGTTTACAGTTCCAGCTAATCACTGATCAGCCTATCAACACAGAACAGTTTCATGTCTCATTAGCATAAGTGCTGGTAAGTGCGAATGTGTTGAATAAAGCTGAATACTAAAATTGGCAAAACCACATTGCTATTGCCAATGCAGGGAGTTTTGTTGGCAGCATATGAAGTTCCCTTTTTTGCAGCAACTCATATTATTTGACCTATGATGTAATGAGAATGCAAATCTAAATATATTGAGGATATTTAGTGTATCCATACTCTAATCATCATTCATATACCCACCCCAGTGCAACAACTGTGCAAAGTTCTGGTGTATGCATGGACACAAACTGACTATTGAGGCATGTCAAGCACATCACTCTTGCAAATTCCACACCCTTCAACACTTCCCCTTCAAATAATTATTTTATGTGTGATTAGTCAATGCTCTGCAAGAGTAAAAGTACCATTTAATCCTTTATGCAAGTAGAACTATGCTGGTTTGCCATCCTGTTTGCATGAATTACTTACTGCAAAAAAAAAAAATGCTACACATAGACATTTCCACTGGAGCACATCTACTGCACTTAGTTTTATGGTTGGGGTACATGGTTCAGTATTCTGTGCTGAAGTACCACCATGCCATAACAGAAGTTGAGTATAATACAATGTGGCTTACTGTCTCTATCAAATACCTGTTATCCCCTGCATTTTTGTACATATGTACAACAGGCCATCCTTCAATCCCCTTTTTATAATCTTAGTAAATACGTGTAAAACATTCCTAAAACTACCATTTCACCCTTCAGTTTTTAAATGCAGATCATTGCTGAAGCCAAGTATTCCACATTGCTATTGTCGCTGCAGGGAGGTTTGATACTGA
The DNA here is from genome assembly GCF_019279795.1 of Protopterus annectens. Taxonomy (NCBI): domain Eukaryota; kingdom Metazoa; phylum Chordata; order Ceratodontiformes; family Protopteridae; genus Protopterus; species Protopterus annectens. The sequence continues at coordinate 889,399,626 of NC_056727.1, read as the reverse complement.
TATATTTCCAGTGACAAAAAGTTCAGTTTATGTAGAAACATATGTTTCTACTCTAAACAGAAGTCCTATACCGATCCCCCTAAAGAAGTCAACTATAATACAACTGCTATACTGTCACTATCAAAATCTTGTAACTCCTTGTATCTTTTGTATACATATATATATATATATATATATATATATATATATATATATATATATACATAAAACACACGCACACACACACACACACACACACACACACACACACACACACACACACACACACACACACACACACACACACACACACACACACACACACACACAGCCTCAAAACACCTTTTCCAATATTTTTAAAATATTAAGGAAATGATACGTATATACTTAGGTAGGAAATACTCAAAGGCTGACATTCTACTTTTAAAGATTAAATGTAGGCCAGTGCTGAAGCAAACAGCACTGCACCATTCATTGATGGTATAGAGAGTTTTTGTGGTGGCATCTTTCCAATTGCAAGAAAGTTCTCCAATGTAATGTTAACTTACTACAGATATATTCTGGACATGTAGTTTATTCCTAACCCTAAATGGAAGTCATACACCTACCACTTATAAAAACAAAATTTTATGCATCTCTGCAATATGTTACATTAAATCAGCCATGTAGACCTCTTTACATTTTCTGGTAAAACTGTACCATCAAATCTGGATATTTCATTATAGATTGTAAACAGGATTATGATTTTTGGTGTAAAGGTAAAAGAATCATTGCAACTTGAATTTCTGAATGGTAATCACAGTTTTCAGCATTGATTCTTTTTTTTCTTTTCTGTATAAACATTTCCATTGCTTCAAAACTTCACTTATTGGGACAAATATGAAGTGGTTTTAGTTTTTATGTTACAACAGCACAAATTTGTTTATGATTTTGTATTACATGTAGATCATACATGAGAAGAAGGAATGTGTGTGTTTTCTGTGAATTAAATCCAGATATTTTCAGAAACATTGTGAAATTATAATTACAAGTCTTGAAAGCCAACACATCCTTAGTTTGTTCACAAAAGACCATGAATACTAGCACACATTTTCCAGTAGAGTATAGTCTTTCAAATTGGGTACAGGACATTCTGTGAAAAATGGACACAAACTGGCCATGAGTAATTTCTTTTTTTTAAACAATTTTATTAGAAGTGCCTTTAATTATTGGTATATTCTGAGAAATACTAGTTCCTATTTTAATGTAAGCTTGACTACATTTGTAAAGCTGAGAAATGAGATTTATGAAGTTATGGGAGAAGTTTAGTTCTTCTAAAAGAGTGAATAGGTAATCCCCAATTAATTGAATCAAATGCACAGTTAATGTCTAAACTAACTAGTGTTAGATTTTTTTAAAAATGTTTCAACAATTCAATCAAAATTAATGTTCTTTTAATGTTATCATAAGACTTTCTATTCACTACAAATCCAGTTTGATCTTCATCTATCAAATTTCGTAAAATATATTTCAATGTATCTGCACATATGGACATGAACATTTTGTAATCAATATTAAGTAAAGAAATGGGTCTATATGAAGAACATTTGGTGGTGTCTTTGTAGGTTTAAGTATGGAAGCAATAAAAGTATATTTCCAAGAAGGTGAGATTTTGTTTAAATTTTTTTGAGATATTGAAAACTTCATGTAATAAATTTAAAGCTATATTAGGTAATATTTTATATATTTCATCTATAATGCAATCATTACCTGGGGCTTTATTAAGTTTTAATTTATTAATTTGTGTTTGAATGTCTTTAAGAGATATAGGTTTGTCAATAGTATTTTTTTGTTCTATAGATAATCTTTTATCAGTATATTTATTAATAAAGGCTTTCATTTCTTCCTTTATATCAATAGTATTAGAATTTTGATTAATATTATTAAAATATTCCCTACATTTAGATAGAATGTTGTGCAAGTCTGAGACCAACTTTTTTTGGGGGGTGAAAACATTTCATTGATGTGATTAATTTTATTTAGTCTTTTAGTTTTGTTTGCTAGCAACTTTAATGATTTAGGATTTGTAGTAAAATATATTGGTTTAAACTTTTCTAGAATTATTTTTGTTTTATGATTTAGAATTTCTAAATATTTACTATTTAAAGAATTAATTTCTTTTTGTTTGTCAGTTATATAGTTTCCTTTGTTTTGATTAAGCTTTATATTATCTAATTTAAGTTGTATATCACTAAGTTCTTTGTCCCATAATTCCCATTTATTTTGATACCAACTTATAATTTTCCCATATAAATATGCTTTTAAAGCATCCCAAACATATATTTCAGATATGTTATTGGTGTTGTTAAGCTCTATAATGTTTTGAACTTCTAGTGAAATAAACTTTTTAAATTCTTTTAATTTTGTAATATAAGCAAGTATTCTTTTGATTTGAATATTATAGTTTTATTAATGAGTATATCAAAAATTATAGAATTATGGTCAGAAAGGGGACAAGATATTATTTTTTTTATTAGGGAGGCTGTTAAATCTTTAGAAACCAAAACTCTATCTATTCTAGAGTGTGAGTTATGCCTATGAGAATAAAAGGTGTAAATTAACGAATTTGGGTCAGCAAAATTATTAATATCTTTTAGTAAGAATAAGTCAATAAAATCCTTTAATTTTTTTTCAGAAGCTGAAATCTTCCTTTTACCTTTATTAGTAGAGTCATTAGGATGAAGAATACAGTTAAAATCTCCTGCTAGTATTATGTTTCCTTTTGCAAAATGAACAATTCGGTCCAAACGTTGCCTAACTGTATTAGTTCCTATAGCTGGGATCTAGTATATATTGACTAAAGTATAATTTTTTTTATTTAATTCTATAATTATAGCACAAAACATTCCTTTATTATCCTTGTAAACGTCAATTATTTTAGGCAAGGGTATTGAATTATTCCAAACAATAGCCACTCCTCTTTTCTTTTGAGTGTGTTAAGAGCTAACCAAAACAGAATAGGATTTATTATTAAGTTTAGCTATATATCTGCAGATAATAAGTGGGTTTCTTGTAGAAATATTAGTTGTGATTTAGGAATCTTAAGGTATTTAAATACATTTCTTCTCTTACTTGGATTATTCAAACCATTGATGTTAATTGATATACCTTTTATTACAGACATCTTAGAATATGTTATAGATAAAATATATTGACCATCGAGATATGTAATTATAATAACTTATAGGAATACTATACAATATTTCCATTTGGATGAAACAAAGTTACTAATCAGATCATTTCAAATACATTTTCTATTCATGTTAATGGTGAACATTCATAAAACAATTAAAAAAACTTTTGTTATAACCAAACTTTAAAACAATATTTACAAACCGATCCCTTCTGGAGTTTAAAACTCCCAATTTAGGTGACATCCTATTACCTAAATTAACATCAAACTAGTAGCAACATCTAACCAACTCCTGTCTTAATAAATTATGGTAATATTCAAACAGAGAGTGTTTTATCTTCCTATCATTATTTTATGTAAGTAAACATAGAACAATTACTTATACATCTATTATATTCTAAAATTCTAGTTATCAATGAGAAGAAAATCTTCTGGGAAATCTAATTAATTACTAACCACATACTAAATGCATCAAGTACCAAGGTAAGCAATTTTGAGTTAATAGTCCAAGTCCAAAAAAAAAATTCTGAGTGATTCCAATTAAGGTATCTTCATTTGTTGTTACTGTAGTCTGATGTTGCAAGAATCCAGATGTGAAGACTATAATTAAATGTCTGTAGTTATTCAATGCAAAGTTAATTATTCAGTTCCAATATTGATAAAAGAGAATTAGATTTACTTTAAAAAGATTTTTTTTTGTTTTCCCCTTTCTTCTTTTCTTCTTTCTCTTTTTATTAATATTACATGTTAACCAGAACACTAAGGTTTGTTAATCTGAAATAACAAATATTACATAAAAGTAACTGTGGTATTTTACACACTTCCAATTAGAAATAATGTGTGTGTGTGTGTGTGTGTGTGTGTGTGTGTGTCTTTCGGCTTTTCCCGGTTAGGGGTCACCACAGCGGAACTCCGGTCCGCTAATGATTGGCAGTAGAGTCTTACACGCTGGCTTGCCGGGCCTAACGCACAACCTTCAACAAAGGCACGCCCATTCACGCATGTCACCACACAGAAGACGCTCTAACTGAGACTCGAACAGGCAATGTCTAACTGTGAGGCAACAACGCTACCACAGCACCACCACCGCAGTCCAATTAGACAAAATCAAAAGTTCTCACTTGTAATTAACTAATGCCCATTTGACTATAAAAATAGCCTCACTATTCCTTTACACCTGTTTAAGAACATGGCTACTGGTTTCACAACAGGTTTTCATAACAGATATTAATCACTGACTATAATAATAGTAAGAAATTAATAATAAAAATGAGTGTGATGTGAGAAGGCAGACTTTGGGGGAAAACATGGAAGTTTCATAATCACTGTTAGATGCTCACTTATATAACATGCCATGCGAACAGCAAGCTAAAATCCACTAACCTGGCCATTATTCATTTTACCACCAAAAATGAATAAATGGTGCTAGCATAAACCAAGAAACGAAAAAAGCACCACGAACCAAGTTGGATGCACTCACTGCCATTTAATGAACAAACAAAACACGTTAACGCTAGGCACATACAAAACGTTTTTGTCTTCAACTTCATCAGATAATTAAAACATCCCACACATCCCTAATATATACAACTTCATTAAATCAATTTTACAATCATCCAATAGGAGAAAAGATGTCATTAACTCATACCAAATATTTGTCACTCTCATCTTGGAAAAAAACACTAGATTCAATAAGTACAACTCTATCCAAATATTAAATACTAGTTTCCATTAAATATTCTGTAATCTTCATACATGTAGATTTCATAAAATGATTACTTAAAAACATTTTAAAAACATTTAAAAACTGTGTTAAACTGATGTTACTAGCCAGATGTAAAAAAAAGTAATCTTTGGCTCCCTCATGTGGTAAAAATAAATATTAATAAAACAAACAAAATTATTTAATACTTTTGTTTGAAAATGTGCAAATAAATTCTTATAAAGGTTTTTTTTCACTAACCACTTTAAAAAAAACTTGTAGGTAACATTGAATGAAAGACATTTACAGTTTGGCAGATCTTAATTTCAATACTGGCGCTAATGAAATCATATCATTGAGACCAGGAGGTCTACTAGCTTCTAGTATAGTTGCCAGTATAACTCTCTGTAATCAACCAATGTCTCCCACATACCACCCCTAGGATCCACTGTAACTACTTCAAGTACAAAAAACTGAAATCCTGGTGTTTTACATGTCATGCTGTGTTTATATAATACATTATTTTCACACCTGTTTCTGATATCGTAGAGGTGTTCATAAATTCTTTGTTTTAGTTTTCTTTCACTTTTGCCCACATAAAAGGATTCACATTCCTTACACGTAGCCAAATATATAATCCCCTTTGTGTTACAATTGGCATAGGTGTTTAACAATACATTCCTTTTTCTAGCTTCCAAATAGAATGAGTCTCCAATCTTAAGATGGGCACAGTAGTTACAACTACCACATTTGTACAACCCTTTCTTTTCTCTAGTTGACCTTTCTTGTTTAACTTTGTTGGAACCCCTTTCCAAAAAATTCTTTATAGTGTTCCCCCTGCAGTATATATGTATCAAAGGTTCTTCAAAAATATGTTTTAAGTCTGATACTTTGGAAAAGTTACTCCATTTCCTATCCATTACCTTTCTCACTACACGTGACTGACCACCATAGGTAGTAACAAACCCCAAGTTGTAATCTTTATTTAAACCAGTGTTCAATTTTTCGTCATTTCCTTTCAGGGGAGGTGTTGTCCCTAAAATTGGAGCAAACTTGCCCTTCCTTTCTTCTGATACCTCTTTCAGTGTTTTGTCAAATAAATCACTGGGGTAACCTCTGTTTAACAATAACTCTTTCAATTTAATACTTTCACTTATAAAAGTTTTATCATCAGAAGTCATCCTACACATTCTTACAAGTTGCCCTTTCAATACCCATTTCTTCTGGTGTAGTGGGTGCGAACTAGTATAATGTAGGTAGGAATTTGAGAAGGTTTCTTTTCTGTGGATTTTAGATACAAAGTTTCCGTTATTTTTCTTAATGTTGACATCTAAGTAAATTAACTCATGTTTGTCAAATTTGTGGGTAAAATCAAAAAATTCCATTGTACCCTTAAGGTATTCAACAAATTCATCAAAATTATTTTGATTTCCCATCCATAAAAAACATAGGTCGTCAAGAAATCTTCCATATAGTGTCCAATAACATTTATACGGGGATTTTAACAAGTATTTGTTGTCCCAGTAGGCCATCACAATATTAGCATAAGTCAGGGCACAATGTGCCCCCATGACCACTCCTTTTTCTTGTTTAAAATATTCCCCTTGAAAAAAATAGAATTGTTTTTTAACACCATTTCCATTAGGACCAAACTTGTCCTAAACTCACATTGAGTAATTTCCTTGTATCCAATCAACATCTCCTCAAACCACTTCATACCAATGTCGTATGGTATACTAGTAAATAAGTCCACTACATCCAAAGTCCCAAAAGCCATTTCCTCATTAAATAAGTTGGGTTGTAATTTCCTCAAGAAGTCCCACAAATCTTTTAGTATATTTGTGTTATTCAAAACCAATCCTTTCACCTTCACATCAACAAACTTTGCTAAAGGTGCTGTCACTGACCCATTTGCTGAAACAATAGCTCTTAGCGGTGGGTCGTTAATATCTTTGTGCACCTTAGGAATCCCAAAGATAGAAAGGACTGTTGGTTTCTCTACATGCAAATATTTATACGTATTAATGTCAATTAGTCCTTCCATTAATAAATCATTTAAGACCACCTGTATTTTCTTGTACGCTATGTTAATTTCGTTAATGGAAATTCTAGAATATTTGTTTGTATCATTCAATATTTCCATCATTTTGCCTTCATATTGAATGTTATCCATAAATACAACCCCCCACCTTTGTCTGGTTTCATAACTCTTACATTCCTGTTGTTACTTAGGTCGTTTAAAACTTGGTGTTCCTGAGCTGTTAAATTAGGATGCACAAAATTCTGTTTCAAACCAGCCCTTAATTCCTTTTCCGCTGTCAACTCAAAATTCCGCAATTTGGGGTGTAGAGGTGGGTTAAAGGTACTACTACATGCCAAACTGTTTTGATTTGAATTACTTGCCTTTCCATTAAAAAATAGTTCTAAATTTTTCTTTCTCAAAAATAATTTTACATCTACTAGTAGTTTAAAAATATTTGTTTTCTGCCTTGGTATAAACCCAAAGCCCTTGGAAAACAAATCAAAAAGTGTTTTGTCAACAACTATATCAGAATAATTAAATAAATTAAAGTCTTGGTAAGTCCATTTATTACCTTCCTGTAGTATACTGTCTGTTAATTCCATCCCATTTCCTTCCTCCCCTCGGGTCTCCAGCCCCTGCCCTTGTAGTTTTTTGTATTATAAACCACTGGTTCTTTGTCCATAAGTCTTTCAGATCTCCTAAGTGGAGGGAATTCGGAACACCCAGGCTCATTTTCGTGAAGAAAAACCTCATCCTGTATTACCCCCTCATAAAGTTCTTTTACCCAACGTGACTTCCCTCCCTTAGCCCAACTTTTAGGCTTTGGGTATTGCATTTTGTTTTTGTATTCTTTGGTGTCCCACTCAATCTTCCCTCCTTCCTGTTCTGCACTTCTATACATTTGAACTCTAAGTTCTTAAGTAACTTTTGGTATTTAATTATTTCTTCCTCAACTTTAAACAACAAGTCACTGGTAATACCCTTATTAACTCTTTCAATCTTATCATGCAGTTTCTCCATCTCACCTGCATTGTTTTTTATGATGGCTCTCATTATATCAAATCCACACTGATCAAACGCTTTCAACAGTTCGTGATGAAAATCCGTACCCTCAACAACATTGTTTGGGTACTTACAAACTCTCAAGCCTTTCGGCACAATTTTCAGATCTAAACAGTGCTTTAAATAGGAGTTGTCCATGTCCAACATTTTGTACTTGTACAAATAATAGTCCAGGTCATTCAACATACAAGAGTAGCTAGCATTGCAAACAGAATTTGAAAGCTTTCTTCCAAATTCAAATTTAGTATTGATAATGTCAAAAAGTTGTCTACCAGTAGAGTTGGATAGAGTTGTACTTATGGAATCTAGTGTTTTTTTCCAAGATGAAAGTGACAAATATTTGGTATGAGTTAATGACATCTTTTCTCCTATTGGATGATTGTAAAATTGATTTAATGAAGTTGTATATATTAGGGATGTGTGGGATGTTTTAATTATCTGATGAAGTCGAAGACAAAAACGTTTTGTATGTGCCTAGCGTTAACATGTTTTGTTTGTTCATTAAATGGCAGTGAGTGCATCCAAATTGGTTTGTGGTGCTTTTTTCGTTTCTTCATTATTTATTTTACACTTATCAGTCAGAGATCCAAGTGGTAAAGAGTCAGAATGTAAAAATTCTTAGGGTGAGAAGTAGGGAGAAGGACTAAAAACTAAGAAGCATTAGTGACTGTTAAATGATCACTGAAACAGCATGCATGGACAACCAGCCCAAGTATATTAGAGCAGCATGTTGAAATATGCTACTTTGGATTTTGATGAAAATGAAATAGTGTACACACAGATTGCATACAGATACCATTATTTTATTGTGTAGAGATGTGTGAGAAGATATGGAACAGTAACATGACTGCTAAAAAATGATTACTGCTATAGTTTGTTGGAGCAATGTGTATGTCCAAGAGCATGAGGTGAAAATGCAATACAGTAGCCATTGTTTCTCTTAGTTTCATTAGACCCAAACATTACAAGTGTATGCAAAGTGGCTGTCTCTGGAAGGATAATAAGGCTGTGTGTGAATGCAAAAGGCAGATATATAATTGCAATTAAATTATCATTGATATGGCTTGATGGCATGCAGTATATGTGCTTGAGATAAAATGAAATATATTATTGTGACTATTTTTTTCTTCCACTTTTATCATGAATAAACACCACATGTAAATATTACATGTGGTTATCTTCATAAAAAGATGTATGTGAAAGCTGAATTTACAGTTACATGAGACATGCACAGCAGTTGTCTGTCATGCTGTATAAACATACCTATCAACATCCTAGCACAGGAAATCTGGACAAAGCCAAAAACAATGGGAGACAAAAACCCAAAAATAGGGACAGATTTTAAATATTGCTCTTATAAACTTAAAAAGTCACTAGAATAAAAGGCCTTGTGTTGACATGCATTTTCTGAAGGATGTTAGGTCTGAAATGCAAGTGACTGAAATTATTTAGTGACCTCAGTCCTCAGTGACCTGCCAGAAAATCACAAATGTTATGAGGGACAGACCATAATATGAGGCAAAAATCTGGAGTTTCTTTGGAAATCTGGACAACTGAGAGGTGCGTGTGTGAAAACCAGCAAATAATTTTATGTATTCAGGGTGTGGGTGAGTTGGTTTGCTCTTACTGGGATTCATTTTACACTTGTTGGCTCCTGCATATATTTTAGTAGGGCATATAAAATATTGCATGATTACTATAAGAATCAACCAAAGAAAGAAAAGATTGGGAAGAGAGACAGGAAAAGCAATTTACAAGAAAGCAATGGGAAGACATGTATATGACTGCCAAGTGAGGAGGAGGAGGAGTGATGTTTATGAGACGGTAGTAATTCGGCAATGTTTTGTAATGTTTTGTAATGTTAGACTAATTATAGTGGCAAAGAAAATATATGTGATGTATATAGTATTAAAGTGGAAAAATATTAAAATAGTTTGTTTTCTTTTCTGTTAATGTATGTTTGCCTATGTCTTAAGTGATAATATAATAAAGGTGTTTAAAAAATATTGTGTCTCTACACATTTTTGACCATATTTGTTAGGATTTGATTGGTAAGATAGTAGATAACTAATTATGTTATACTTTAGGTCTAAAACCATGCTGTTTGTTTGTCAATATGTCATGCTTTGTTTATATTTAAGTATCTGGTCATATATTTTTTTAGGATCTTGGCAAGTGGACACATATTTGCTATTGGTCTGCTGCATATGGTGGTGTAAAAACCTTAGGAAGAGGTACACCTTTGACATATTTGAAATTCAGAGGGATTATTTCAGTGGCAAGGAGTAAATTAAAAAAAAAATGTTTTTGCCTTGGCAAGCACTGAGCTTCTTATTTGCAAGCTTTGGAGTGTGATAAATGTGCTAAGCAGTTTCAGCTGAAGTCTGCTTTACCTAATAGTTTCATTACTGGTTTACAATTGATGGCTTTTGAAAGGTGAAGAAGGAACTTGTAGTTAAGAATGGAGTTGATCTGTTGGGTCAGCTGGTATTACATTCTTAAACAGTAACGTAAGAACAGGTGCTGAAGTGATATCATTAATAATGTAGCATATTTGTGCATAAATTGCTTGATATAAAATCCCTTCTGAACACTTTATTGGCATTTTAAGTTTTAGTGGCTTGTCATAATTGTTTAGGTTTTCCTAATAACTGAGTTTGTAAATTTCTATTGTAGATGGCATGACATTTGATGCATTAGTCTACATTCTAGCTCATTTAAGGGCTAGGAATACAGTTATCTCCCTCTGTCCCTCTCTCTGTCTCTCTCTGTCTCTCTGTCTCTCTCTCTCTCTCTCTCTCTGTCGCTTGCTTATAGTTTTTAGTGTTCTTTTTTTCAATTTGTCTATGCCTTATCTCTTCTGTTTAACAATTTGTTGAGCTCAGTAGTCAGCCATGAGGTTTTGCTTCCCAGGAAACTTTTCATAAGTGGAAAAAGCCTATACTTTATGGAAACTAATGTAGAGAGGACTAAAGTAGGGTCAGACCAGTTAAAAACAGCAGACAAATCAATATATTACAGAGTGAATAGTAATGATTACTTTAAGGTTTCAGATATGGATATTGATAACAGCATCTGCCCTGGTGTTTTAATGACTTTAGAAACTGGAAAAAAAAAAAACAAGTGTGGTCACTGATAGTATTTGGGATGAAATGTAGCATTTTCACCTTACTGGGTATGTTTGTTATCAGTAAATCTAACAGTGTGCATTTATCTATGACTGCATATCCTGGTACCATTTTGTAAAATTTGATGTAGATTATTATTATACAGAATTCTTGACAGATGATTTTTGTAGGAACCTTTCCAATCTAAATTTAAGTCATCTAGAATAATTAGTTTATGTTGTACAGAATGCGCTGGTATAGCTTTTACAATTACTTGTACCAACCAGACTGTATGGGGAACAACAGTTGCCACTGCCATAAAAGTACATGTAGTACGGCACAGTAAGCTGTTTCTATACAGGACCCATAGACTAAGACTACTTTAAGTGGTGATTATATAGTAGTGCTTATACAAAATAAAACCAGTATGCAGATGGTTGCAGTATCACAACATATAAACATTAAAATGAAAACAAATAGACATTGTTTTGATGTGAAACAACAAAATCAGCAATAGAGTATACCACATGACCATTAATTTCGTATGTCTGATTTTAAACTGTGGTAACCACTATCTATAGTGTAGATCATAGCTACCAACACCTAGCAAAACCATGGCTATTTTTCCATTTATATAGGCAGTACATTTTATGCCATTTCTCACACACTTGTTTAATATACAATAGGTTAATAGGTCGAGCTAATGTGCATCCTATTTTGCATTCATTGGTTACTGAAACTAAAACTCACATTTTTGACAGTTTGCAATACTGCACAGATTTCTGTTGTCATGCACTGAAACCTGCACTGATCCAGTCTCTGGGGTGGAAATTCTCTCCCCCTCTGTCTCTCTCGCTGTCTGCATATATTTTATATATATATATATATATATATATATATACATAAAAAACATAGGTCGTCAAGAAATCTTCCATATAGTGTCCAATAACATTTATACGGGGATTTTAACAAGTATTTGTTTTCCCAGTAGGCCATCACAATATTAGCATAAGTCAGGGCACAATGTGCCCCCATGACCACTCCTTTTTCTTGTTTAAAATATTCCCCTTGAAAAAAATAGAATTGTTTTTTAACACCATTTCCATTAGGACCAAACTTGTCCTAAACTCACATTGAGTAATTTCCTTGTATCCAATCAACATCTCCTCAAACCACTTCATACCAATGTCGTATGGTATACTAGTAAATAAGTCCACTACATCCAAAGTCCCAAAAGCCATTTCCTCATTAAATAAGTTGGGTTGTAATTTCCTCAAGAAGTCCCACAAATCTTTTAGTATATTTGTGTTATTCAAAACCAATCCTTTCACCTTCACATCAACAAACTTTGCTAAAGGTGCTGTCACTGACCCATTTGCTGAAACAATAGCTCTTAGCGGTGGGTCGTTAATATCTTTGTGCACCTTAGGAATCCCAAAGATAGAAAGGACTGTTGGTTTCTCTACATGCAAATATTTATACGTATTAATGTCAATTAGTCCTTCCATTAATAAATCATTTAAGACCACCTGTATTTTCTTGTACGCTATGTTAATTTCGTTAATGGAAATTCTAGAATATTTGTTTGTATCATTCAATATTTCCATCATTTTGCCTTCATATTGAATGTTATCCATAAATACAACCCCCCCCCCCTCCTTTGTCTGGTTTCATAACTCTTACATTCCTGTTGTTACTTAGGTCGTTTAAAACTTGGTGTTCCTGAGCTGTTAAATTAGGATGCACAAAATTCTGTTTCAAACCAGCCCTTAATTCCTTTTCCGCTGTCAACTCAAAATTCCGCAATTTGGGGTGTAGAGGTGGGTTAAAGGTACTACTACGTGCCAAACTGTTTTGATTTGAATTACTTGCCTTTCCATTAAAAAATAGTTCTAAATTTTTCTTTCTCAAAAATAATTTTACATCTACTAGTAGTTTAAAAATATTTGTTTTCTGCCTTGGTATAAACCCAAAGCCCTTGGAAAACAAATCAAAAAGTGTTTTGTCAACAACTATATCAGAATAATTAAATAAATTAAAGTCTTGGTAAGTCCATTTATTACCTTCCTGTAGTATACTGTCTGTTAATTCCATCCCATTTCCTTCCTCCCCTCGGGTCTCCAGCCCCTGCCCTTGTAGTTTTTTGTATTATAAACCACTGGTTCTTTGTCCATAAGTCTTTCAGATCTCCTAAGTGGAGGGAATTCGGGACACCCAGGCTCATTTTCGTGAAGAAAAACCTCATCCTGTATTACCCCCTCATAAAGTTCTTTTACCCAACGTGACTTCCCTCCCTTAGCCCAACTTTTAGGCTTTGGGTATTGCATTTTGTTTTTGTATTCTTTGGTGTCCCTCTCAATCTTCCCTACCTTCCTGTTCTGCACTTCTATACATTTGAACTCTAAGTTCTTAAGTAACTTTTGGTATTTAATTATTTCTTCCTCAACTTTAAACAACAAGTCACTGGTAATACCCTTATTAACTCTTTCAATCTTATCATGCAGTTTCTCCATCTCACCTGCATTGTTTTTTATGATGGCTCTCATTATATCAAATCCACACTGATCAAACGCTTTCAACAGTTCGTGATGAAAATCCGTACCCTCAACAACATTGTTTGGGTACTTACAAACTCTCAAGCCTTTCGGCACAATTTTCAGATCTAAACAGTGCTTTAAATAGGAGTTGTCCATGTCCAACATTTTGTACTTGTACAAATAATAGTCCAGGTCATTCAACATACAAGAGTAGCTAGCATTGCAAACAGAATTTGAAAGCTTTCTTCCAAATTCAAATTTAGTATTGATAATGTCAAAAAGTTGTCTACCAGTAGAGTTGGATAGAGTTGTACTTATGGAATCTAGTGTTTTTTTCCAAGATGAAAGTGACAAATATTTGGTATGAGTTAATGACATCTTTTCTCCTATTGGATGATTGTAAAATTGATTTAATGAAGTTGTATATATTAGGGATGTGTGGGATGTTTTAATTATCTGATGAAGTCGAAGACAAAAACGTTTTGTATGTGCCTAGCGTTAACATGTTTTGTTTGTTCATTAAATGGCAGTGAGTGCATCCAAATTGGTTTGTGGTGCTTTTTTCGTTTCTTCATTATTTATTTTACACTTATCAGTCAGAGATCCAAGTGGTAAAGAGTCAGAATGTAAAAATTCTTAGGGTGAGAAGTAGGGAGAAGGACTAAAAACTAAGAAGCATTAGTGACTGTTAAATGATCACTGAAACAGCATGCATGGACAACCAGCCCAAGTATATTAGAGCAGCATGTTGAAATATGCTACTTTGGATTTTGATGAAAATGAAATAGTGTACACACAGATTGCATACAGATACCATTATTTTATTGTGTAGAGATGTGTGAGAAGATATGGAACAGTAACATGACTGCTAAAAAATGATTACTGCTATAGTTTGTTGGAGCAATGTGTATGTCCAAGAGCATGAGGTGAAAATGCAATACAGTAGCCATTGTTTCTCTTAGTTTCATTAGACCCAAACATTACAAGTGTATGCAAAGTGGCTGTCTCTGGAAGGATAATAAGGCTGTGTGTGAATGCAAAAGGCAGATATATAATTGCAATTAAATTATCATTGATATGGCTTGATGGCATGCAGTATATGTGCTTGAGATAAAATGAAATATATTATTGTGACTATTTTTTTCTTCCACTTTTATCATGAATAAACACCACATGTAAATATTACATGTGGTTATCTTTCGCAAAAAGATGTATGTGAAAGCTGAATTTACAGTTACATGAGACATGCACAGCAGTTGTCTGTCATGCTGTATAAACATACCTATCAACATCCTAGCACAGGAAATCTGGACAAAGCCAAAAACAATGGGAGACAAAAACCCAAAAATAGGGACAGATTTTAAATATTGCTCTTATAAACTTAAAAAGTCACTAGAATAAAAGGCCTTGTGTTGACATGCATTTTCTGAAGGATGTTAGGTCTGAAATGCAAGTGACTGAAATTATTTAGTGACCTCAGTCCTCAGTGACCTGCCAGAAAATCACAAATGTTATGAGGGACAGACCATAATATGAGGCAAAAATCTGGAGTTTCTTTGGAAATCTGGACAACTGAGAGGTGCGTGTGTGAAAACCAGCAAATAATTTTATGTATTCAGGGTGTGGGTGAGTTGGTTTGCTCTTACTGGGATTCATTTTACACTTGTTGGCTCCTGCATATATTTTAGTAGGGCATATAAAATATTGCATGATTACTATAAGAATCAACCAAAGAAAGAAAAGATTGGGAAGAGAGACAGGAAAAGCAATTTACAAGAAAGCAATGGGAAGACATGTATATGACTGCCAAGTGAGGAGGAGGAGGAGTGATGTTTATGAGACGGTAGTAATTCGGCAATGTTTTGTAATGTTTTGTAATGTTAGACTAATTATAGTGGCAAAGAAAATATATGTGATGTATATAGTATTAAAGTGGAAAAATATTAAAATAGTTTGTTTTCTTTTCTGTTAATGTATGTTTGCCTATGTCTTAAGTGATAATATAATAAAGGTGTTTAAAAAATATTGTGTCTCTACACATTTTTGACCATATTTGTTAGGATTTGATTGGTAAGATAGTAGATAACTAATTATGTTATACTTTAGGTCTAAAACCATGCTGTTTGTTTGTCAATATGTCATGCTTTGTTTATATTTAAGTATCTGGTCATATATTTTTTAGGATCTTGGCAAGTGGACACATATTTGCTATTGGTCTGCTGCATATGGTGGTGTAAAAACCTTAGGAAGAGGTACACCTTTGACATATTTGAAATTCAGAGGGATTATTTCAGTGGCAAGGAGTAAATTAAAAAAAAAATGTTTTTGCCTTGGCAAGCACTGAGCTTCTTATTTGCAAGTTTTGGAGTGTGATAAATGTGCTAAGCAGTTTCAGCTGAAGTCTGCTTTACCTAATAGTTTCATTACTGGT
Source organism: Protopterus annectens (assembly GCF_019279795.1). NCBI lineage: Eukaryota > Metazoa > Chordata > Ceratodontiformes > Protopteridae > Protopterus > Protopterus annectens. The sequence continues at coordinate 889,383,613 of NC_056727.1, read as the reverse complement.
TTACAATTGATGGCTTTTGAAAGGTGAAGAAGGAACTTGTAGTTAAGAATGGAGTTGATCTGTTGGGTCAGCTGGTATTACATTCTTAAACAGTAACGTAAGAACAGGTGCTGAAGTGATATCATTAATAATGTAGCATATTTGTGCATAAATTGCTTGATATAAAATCCCTTCTGAACACTTTATTGGCATTTTAAGTTTTAGTGGCTTGTCATAATTGTTTAGGTTTTCCTAATAACTGAGTTTGTAAATTTCTATTGTAGATGGCATGACATTTGATGCATTAGTCTACATTCTAGCTCATTTAAGGGCTAGGAATACAGTTATCTCCCTCTGTCTCTCTCTCTGTCTCTCTCTGTCTCTCTGTCTCTCTCTCTCTCTCTCTCTCTCTCTCTCTGTCGCTTGCTTATAGTTTTTAGTGTTCTTTTTTTCAATTTGTCTATGCCTTATCTCTTCTGTTTAACAATTTGTTGAGCTCAGTAGTCAGCCATGAGGTTTTGCTTCCCAGGAAACTTTTCATAAGTGGAAAAAGCCTATACTTTATGGAAACTAATGTAGAGAGGACTAAAGTAGGGTCAGACCAGTTAAAAACAGCAGACAAATCAATATATTACAGAGTGAATAGTAATGATTACTTTAAGGTTTCAGATATGGATATTGATAACAGCATCTGCCCTGGTGTTTTAATGACTTTAGAAACTGGAAAAAAAAAAAACAAGTGTGGTCACTGATAGTATTTGGGATGAAATGTAGCATTTTCACCTTACTGGGTATGTTTGTTATCAGTAAATCTAACAGTGTGCATTTATCTATGACTGCATATCCTGGTACCATTTTGTAAAATTTGATGTAGATTATTATTATACAGAATTCTTGACAGATGATTTTTGTAGGAACCTTTCCAATCTAAATTTAAGTCATCTAGAATAATTAGTTTATGTTGTACAGAATGCGCTGGTATAGCTTTTACAATTACTTGTACCAACCAGACTGTATGGGGAACAACAGTTGCCACTGCCATAAAAGTACATGTAGTACGGCACAGTAAGCTGTTTCTATACAGGACCCATAGACTAAGACTACTTTAAGTGGTGATTATATAGTAGTGCTTATACAAAATAAAACCAGTATGCAGATGGTTGCAGTATCACAACATATAAACATTAAAATGAAAACAAATAGACATTGTTTTGATGTGAAACAACAAAATCAGCAATAGAGTATACCACATGACCATTAATTTCGTATGTCTGATTTTAAACTGTGGTAACCACTATCTATAGTGTAGATCATAGCTACCAACACCTAGCAAAACCATGGCTATTTTTCCATTTATATAGGCAGTACATTTTATGCCATTTCTCACACACTTGTTTAATATACAATAGGTTAATAGGTCGAGCTAATGTGCATCCTATTTTGCATTCATTGGTTACTGAAACTAAAACTCACATTTTTGACAGTTTGCAATACTGCACAGATTTCTGTTGTCATGCACTGAAACCTGCACTGATCCAGTCTCTGGGGTGGAAATTCTCTCCCCCTCTGTCTCTCTCGCTGTCTGCATATATTTTATATATATATATATATATATATATATATATATATATATATATATATATATATGTATAGTTTGTTTCCTCATCATCATCATCCACCTTTTATTCATTTTACATGGGGTCAGGGTGTCATGACAGCTGTCTCAACTTCATTCTTTTCAAAGCCACTAACCTACTTTCGTCAACAATCATGCCTACCTGTCTCAGGGCTTTTCTGACCCAATCCCCCCAACTCTTAGATGGACATCCTCATTTCCTCTTGCCCTTTCCTGTCTCTGCCAAATCTACTGTATCAAATTTTCTTATTTATTGTCTGCTTATATTTGGTAGACTGGGTTTTCAATCTAGATGTAGGCCCCCTTTTTATTAGAGACTTCAGAGGGTAATAAACACAGTTACATAAAATGTGGTAAACATAAAAGAACCATGTACATATACAAGAAAAAAGACGAACAAGCAATATATGAGTGTTATAATTTTCTGTTTTTCAGTCCATATTTGATGATTTACCCACAAGCTCTTCGTGCTGTCAGTTCTCAAAATGCATTACTACTTTCCTCATCTGAGTTGCCACTGCCATAAAAGCACAAGGGATAAGGTGAAAGATTTGTGTGTGTGTGTGTGTGTGTGTGTGTGTGTGTGTGTGTGTGTGTGTGTGTGTGTGTGTGTGTGTGTGTGTGTGTGTGTGTGTGTGTGTGTGTGTCTGTGTCTGTGTGTGTGTGTGTGTGTGTGTGTGTGTGTGTGTGTGTGTGTGTGTGTGTGTGTGCGTACAGGGTTCATAGGCCAGAGCTACTGCACAGGTTTTCTCTATGACCCAGTAATGTGCATTGATGTTAGTGTTTTAATAAACACTGGGACAATACTCAGCAGCCTTCATGTCTTAGAAGGGTCTCTAGGCATTCCCCAACAAGAAAAACAAACATAACCATATCAAGTAAAAATGTGCATGCTGCTAATTCTTGCCATGCAATTAGGAAGAAAAATTAAATTACACTTTTAAGGAAATTGATATTGATAGTTCCCATTTGAATCAATGTTAGCTCATTACACTTAGTACCAAGTTTTGAACAATAATACATCATGTTTTATCATGTGAATGTGGACTAAGGACATGCCCTCTAGAGAAACATATGCAAATCTGATCTGAACTGAAGATTTTAACATGATAGGAGTGACATGCTAAGCCAGTTATGTTTCTTTGTTTTTAAAGAAGTAAAATTGTAAAATATTTAAATTGTTAATTTGTCTCATTACAGAAAAGGCTTCAGCCAAGAAAAGATGAGGTCTTTGCTTAGGATCAGGCTGTTCTACTTCAGTCGAATGTTATGTTAAATATAACACATATTCCTTAAAATGGGTGGAAGCAACCTAGAAAAAAATCACCACATAAGCATATTCTGGACTGAATACAAATGGAGAAATGCAGTAATCATCCTGAAAAGGATTGTTCACTCTGTGGCACAGAGAGATGAAGTCCTGATGACCACTCAGAAGACTTGAACTCACTTAATATCCTGGGCAATAGATAGATCAATGACAAGGAGAAAGAGGCAGTGCCATTTCCCTTGTTCTGGGAGAGAGTGTGGGGGAGGGCCTAGTCATGAGTTCAGGTGGTGATACCAAAACCATAAAGAGAGGTTGCTGATGAATTGTAAGGCAGCTATGCAAAGAAGGGTCACATCAGCATGCAAGTGGAGGCAGATCCCTCACAGTGCGACTGCATGACCACCACATTTATTTAATTTTGGGGCAAAAAAATGTAATTTCTCTGTTTGTTTGCTTTTCTAGTTCTGTTTGCTTCCAAATCGCCTTGCAGAAGGACAGATTAGCCAGGGAGTTACTTGTTTATTGTTTAATCTTCACTTGAGATCTACATTTGCTGTGCTTCTGCACTAAGGAATTCCAGGATCATCCATCTTGTGGCCTAAGGGGTTTACCTGGTCTCTGAATTGGGAAGCACACCAGGGAGCTCAAAGTGTTGTCATTTATTGGCTAAAGGGCATAGGAGTCAGTTTTCAAGCTTTTTTCTCTGCTATAAATTAATCATATTTGCAATACTCAGTGATCACTTCCAGAGAGCCCAGCACTGCTTTTCAAGTGTTTCAACTGAAGTGCATGTGTACTTGCTTTATATACAGTATCACTGCACTTTCTGAGCAGTTTGTAAAGCATTTATTTAATTTTATGGTAAAAATTGTCATTTCGGTTTGTTGGCTTTTCTTTTTCTATTTGCTTCCAAATCACCTTACAGGAGAGTGAATTAGCTAGAGAATTATTTGTTTGTTGTTTAAGCTACACTTAAAAGCTATCTTTGCTGTGCTTTTACCTAAAGAAATTCTAGGATCATCCATATTGTGGCAGAAGGTATTTACCTGGTCTCTCTGAGTTGGGAAGTACTCCAGGGAGTTGAAGGTATGGTCATTTATTGGCTAGAGGGCATAGGAGTTAGTTTTCAAGCTGCTTTCTCTGTTATAAATTATGCAAGTTTGGGCAGAGCTGCCCACCATGCAGAGGCAGTTAGCTGTGCCTTGTATAACAGCAAATGCCGAGATAGTAAACATTTCCTTGTAAAGTTAGGATTAGGTCCAGTACCTGTTAAACAGCTTGGCATTGTTTAGAAGTAAGCTTAGAATGCCTAGCTTGTACACTGACCAGCACTACTATATCCTAGTATTATATAACATCTTGCCTCTAACCCCAGAAACCAGTTTGCATATCAAATAGCACTGTTATATCCTAGCACTATATAACATCTTGCTCTTAACCCTAGAAACTACCCTAGGAGACCCCTGTTAAAACCAAATTGTTAATCCTAAACAGCCCACCCTATTATAGGACTGGACAACATGGATATGCAATTTCCTAACATCTCTGTGGCCAGCTTGGTCAATTTGGACATCCTAAGTCAAAGTAGCAATTGTCTCATGTTCTCAGCAACCAGTTAATCTTTAAAGAAAATAACACAGTATACAAGAGATGTAAATACACTACTTCCTTGGAGGCAAAAATCTCACATACAAATGAGGTTGTCAAGAATACCTACACTACATCCCTCACACATACTGCTCACCACAAACACACAGATTGTCTTATGCCAAGGTGTTTAAAAGAAACCTTTCCAAGTTTTGAAGACCTACAGATATGCCTAATGGCATCACTGCTCCTCAGCAACCACTAAAACACACACCAAAAGAAACACCAATCATCTCACATAAGCCTACACCCAATGCCCCCCCAACAGCAAAGCCCATAAGACAAGCATATACTTTACCTAATACTCCTGTGATTGGTGATGCCAAAGGGCAACATAAAGGTGCCCCACTCACACAGATTAGACAATGAGAAGAAAATGGTTAATTGCCTTTCTGGAGTCAGAATCTGCAATATCGCACACACACTCAAGTCACTGCACCCCAGGTACAAATATGATTTTATCATAGTCCATGTGGGTGTAAATTACCTGAGATATACCTCAAGGGACTTTATGAAAAGAGGCATAATGGATCTCTCAGAATATATATCACAGACAGGTATGAGCCTTGCACTGAACAGCATTCTACCTTCAATAAGGATGATGCCACAGTACGAACATAAAATGACTGATTTTAATAATTGGCTTAATTTCTGGTGTCACACCAGGGTGATCCAGTATTTGCCAGCATGGGAGGACATGGTCAATAGACCATGTTGCTTTGCCAAGGAAGGGCTGCACCTGTCCACCCTAGGCTTTTGGATAATTGGCTAAAACTTTATCCACCCCTTAGAGCCCTTTTCAGACAATGCCAAAAAGACAAATCTACCAACATCGCAAAAAAGTCTCCAAGCAGCCATAAGGTGTTACTGCTCAAGGAGCCCAAACAAAAAGCTCCACACTCCTCAAGCCCTCTTCATATATACACATCTGTGCCATGACCAAGACTTGGTTTAAAGCCATAGAAAGTACTCTGACAGTGCAAGGCTACAGTGCCTTCCTCACATTTAGACCAATAACACAGACTGAGGCCAAAGGCTGAGGTGTATCTATCTACATTAGCAGTAACTATACCATCAGGTTAGTTAAACAGCATGATATCATAGAGCTCATCCACATGCAAGTCACCACTGATAAGGTCCCTCACCATATCATGGCTACCTTCAGGTCACTATCCATGCCCCTAGCTTCTCATGACTCTTACCTATATCTTCTGGAGGCTGTCACCATCCAACCAAACATTCTATTCATGGGTGACTTTAACTACCTATCTATAGACTGGGGAATGTACACTGCCTCAAAGTCACAAGCACAGTGCTTCCTGGACTTCATTTACACAAACATCCTAGAATAGGTAGTGCATGCTCCAACCAGAGGGTCAAACATACTGGATCTGATACTGACTAACATGGGAGAGCATTGCCCTCCATCCCCCACCCTCACCCAAGGCCACATCCTCACTAGTGAGGTCAGATTACAAAGCTGTCTCCTTTGAAGTAAAAATCAACCCAGAAAATCCAGCTAAACCAGTAGCAGTTGGGAACTATTCTAAGGCAAACTACATCTTGTTAAGTGACAGTTTGTCAAAATTTAAGGCTCCCCCTAACCCCGAGACCACAACTACCTATGGAGAATTATTCACATAGTCCCTATAAAAACATGTGAATGGATTCTTAGAGGCTGCTGTATCTGCCATAATTAAATCCAAAACAAACACTAAAAACAAAGCCCACTGGTGAAATCCTTACCTAAACAGGGTATATAATAAAAGAAAAAAACTCATGACCAAAATCAGGAAGAGCAAATCTCTTAAAGACAAGTACTATCTTATACAACTAAAGAAGAAATTAAGAGGTCTAATTAAGTCCGACAAGGCTGACTTTGAGGTCAGGATAGCCTCACAGGCTAAGGACAGTCACAAGGCCTTCATTAGCTATGTCTGAAACCTTAAAGGTAACACACAGCAGAGTGCTGAACATGTAGTGAACAGTACCACCTTCACCAGTTAGGGTGACATAGCAAATCTACTGGCTGATAAACTCAATTCAAACTTCACCTCCACTCCCCTGCCAGCTTCTCCAGATGAAATCCCCTCCAACGCACTTCCCCAAAATATTAGAAGGGACCATGTGCTGGCAGCACTTGCTAAAACCAAGAACACTGCCTCTATGGTTCCCAAAATAATCTCTGGTTGCCTCCTGAAGTGTCTAAAACACAGCCTATCTGGACCACTTGAGCCACTCTTCAACTACAGCCTCAAAACATGTAACATTCCAAATGAAAGTAGGACTGCAACAGTCATTCCCTTCCACAAGGGCTGACCATCAACCAACCTGGGAACTACAGACCTATCAGTCTTACAAGCCTAATATGCAAAACCATGGAACGAATCATCATAGAAATGATAAACAAGGACATTTGCAGCCCACAGATACTGGACCCATCCTAGTTTGGTTTTGTTAAGGGAAGGTTGTGTGTACTTAACCAGGTAGACTTCTTTGAGATGGTCGCCAATGCAATGGACAAAGGTAAAACAGTGCACACTGCGTATCTTGACCTGGCCAAGGCATTCGATACAATACCTCATTCAGGCACTGTTGACAAGCTCTCTGAGCTATGCACAAATCCCTACATAACTTGATGGATTGTCTGCTGGTTCACAGACAGAACCCAAGAAGTCAGGATCAGTGAGGCCACCTCCACTAAGAGACCAGTCACCAGCAGAGTATCCCAGGTCTCTGTGCTGGGCCCAGTCCTGTTTGGCATCCACTTCTGATAAGTCAAGACTAATACTGAAGGCCTCTGGTTCACCAAGTTCACAGATGACTGTACAATGGGGGGCTATTATACATTCCTCCAAGAAACCAACATCTTGCAAGAGGGTATAACACAGGCAAATGACTGGTGTCAAAGCCATGCTATAAAATACAATGCCAAAAAATGCATTATAATATCCTTTGGGAAACTGTCAACCCAAGTTAATTACTCCATTGATAAAACATCCCTAAGTGTTGAACCAGTAGTAAGGGATCTGGAAACATGTGCAGACATTAATCTGGCCTCTAACCAACACGTATCTAAGACAGTAAGAAAATCTTTCTGTGTTGCCCAACTTATAGGTAAGGGTACAGCATCCAGGTCTGGCATGTATCTAACCAGATACTTTCAACAGTTGGAACACCCCCAGAAGTTTCTCACCCGGAGAATTCAGGGAGTGTATACCCTGTCCTACAGTGATCACCTAAAGGCTCTTTCTCTGAATGCAGTCTCCTTCAGTCTGCTGAGAGGATATATTTGCCTGGCTTATGTGGCTTCCTTAGACCCAACCCTGATGGATCTGTTGTAAATGCACAAAACAAACAACATAAATGCTAGATCTAGGGATATGAACTTCACTTGTGACATAAACAGAACTTGCTGGAGAGACAGATATGTGGCCCAAATAATCCCTGCACTATGGAATAGGCTCCCCATTCATGTAAAACAAAGTTCATTCCTGACCCTGTTCAAAGAAAAAAACCTTGACAAATGGATGGGAGATCATAAAATTATCACCGGTCTAGCTCCAATGTCACTTATGGACAGAGGCCATCAAAAAGAAAACTATTATCCTAACTAACACCCCCTCCACAAATCCCTTCACTACCTCCCTTTTAGCACACCCCCCACGCATGTGTATAATCACCCATGATACTCGAGATCCAAATGGGTTTGGGGTGCATGGCTTGGTTTATAAGGCCCATAGTGGTTATTAGCCTAGTAACAAGCTACGGACCTATGAACCTCATAACATAAGCCCAACACACCTGGGATATGTAAGGCTTAAGCAAAAAGCATGTTGCAGTACAGATGGCGCTGTAGCCATTAAACCCAGATCTCTTATGCATGTTTTTCAGCCTTGTGAAGAAAATAAACCCATCCTATTGGACTGGAGACTGGTATGCCTCCAGCACAGGAAGGTTCAATCGTGCATGGAGCTCAGCAAGAAGAGGGAATGGTCGGCAGTTGATAGTCGAGTTACCATGGGAAAAAATGTTGCTTAAAAACCTTCTTACTAGCAAGCTGTCATGGGATATGGAGGTTCAAGCATACAGGTTGACTCTGTTTGAACATTTACAGTAGGAAATTCTTCTACCTGTTTATAAATCACTTTGTAATAAAACTGGATAACTCTATCATTAATGATATTTACAGAAAAGAATACATACTTCTTTAAATGAACATGAACAAAATCAATTATTATGCCAAGCCAGCTACTATTCTATTACTTCCACTGCACTTCACATACTGTGACAGAATACATATATTTCATAACCAGGTAGATACTGTGACAGAATACATATAGTTCATAACCAGGTAGGTACTGTGACAGAATACATATAGTTCATAACCAGGTAGGTACTGTGACAGAGTACATATATTTCATAACCAGGTAGGTACTGTGACAGAATACATATAGTTCATAACCAGGTAGGTACTGTGACAGAATACATATATTTCATAACCAGGT